>NW_028277758.1:0-47500 GCF_059751315.1 Micrasema longulum
TTATCAGATGATTTGCGAATTCAGAAAATTTATTATTATTTAAGCATCTTAAGTGTTCTTTTACTCTTATATAAAAGTTTCTTTTAGTTTTTCCAATGTAGATTGAATCGCAATCATTACAATTTAATTGGTATATTCCAGATTAATTATATATTTTATTATAATAAATAACCACAAAGTTAGTGCTTTAAATATAAACTTCATATTATTATTAATTGAAAAACCAAATGCACCAACAGTTGCAGCGGGCAGTCAGCAGAAAAATCTATTAATTTTATGAAATTAAATTCCATTAAAATTTTGCCGTCAAATGACATATGATAGGTGCACAATGCCGAGATCCGTGCAATGTGTAAGGCTGAGACAAGCATTATCGACAAAACCAAGACAGGAGTCTTGCGTTGGTTTGGGCATGTGAGACAAATGAACAGGAAAAAAACGGCTAAGCGGATTTACAATGCGAATGTCGATAGATGCAGAAAACGAGGAAAACCGAGAAAGGCATGGGTCGACCAAATTCAAAACATGTTTGATAATGGCCATATCAAAAGTAGGAATAATCGGCGTGCGAGCTTTGAAAGATTTATAAATGTAGAGAAAGCGATGGCTGTATGCAAAGAGAGGGTAATATGTATCGTTTATGGTTGTATCATATTTGCCTACCCCTGCGGAAAACGGCGTGATGGTTTATTTGTTTGTAATATTGACATATTCTGGAAGAAGGAAAAAGAAGAATATTCAGAGCTGACAAGGGGAGCTTTGAAATTATAAGGACCATTCGCCACCTTCTACCTATGTGAACTAACGTACTCTTCAATATTAGACATAATAACCAAAAAAGAAAAACTGTCCAATTATAAAATTGTTTGATTATTCGCGTCTCAAAAATAAAAACCAATATTCTTCCAATTGTTAAAAAAAACAGGCACAGCCTTTAGAAATTAATGAATCGTACACTTTGCCAATTATTTTCAAATGTTATTTAATTTTTCACAAGATTTTCATATTTAAATCATCTCTAAACATTTCTAAGATTAAATATCCTTTTTTTATACAAAGCCTAGTAAATTGTTTACCTTAGAACAGTTATTTACTATACCTATTGAAGATAAGTGCGTAATATGTTGGCTTATAATTTTATTTAATTGTATTACGTAGTACCCTTTTCACTGTTTTGCAAATAGAAAATGCTTTATTTTTTACTGAACTGAACTAAGTGTATTTTTATCGTACAGTAAAAGATAAAACCCTTGCCTTGATTGTGACCGCGACCTCCCAAGCGAGGCTTTGCGACCCCCCTGGGGCTCGCGACCCACAGTTTTAAGAACATTGGAGCAGAGAATTTACAATTAGTCTGTCCATTTTACTACTATTTGTCCTCTTACACATCATCATCAACATTATTCCCTTTCCACATCTAGTGGTGCATAGGGCACTAGATTAGTACACTAATCGCGGTGTATCTTGATCAATTATGTAACATGAAGGTAAGGTGATCGGTCTTACGCTTCAGGTACCAGTCCAGGGACTATGACTAGGTGTGAAATCACCCTTTTAAATGAATATGCCATATCTACCATGCCGGGAATCGAACCCGAGACCTCTTGCATGGTAGGCAAACGCGCTGACCATTACACCACAAGGCCGACTAACATACGATGCATTACCTCTTACACACTGCATGTTAACATCTAGCTCGAGTACATTATTAATATGTAAGTAAAATCAGTAGATTTCATTATTTTGTAGGTTCTTTTAAGAATATCTTAATAGCAAAGCATCTAAATTTTCTAACCGGTCTGGTTATAGAAACCAACTATTTTTTCTGTAATTAAAACTTGTCCACCATTATTTATCAATGTTACATTTGGACTGTATTGAGTTGTGAATGCAGTACCTACCTGTCTTCATCATATTATCGATATTTCCAGTAAAATAATATATATTTAGCATTCTTGAATAATAATAAAAAATGCCGCCTTTGTAACGCTTGCATAACACCTATTCTCCTCTACGGATGCGAATCGTATCACCTAACTAGGGCCCATTGCAATAGCAAAATTCAGAGTTTGTAGAATAGGTTTTTCACAAGAATCTTGGTTATGCGGTGACTTGGCTTTGTGAGGAATGAGGTAACAGGAGAACGGACGCAGCAAACTCCGGCGACAACTGTCGTCAAGCGGAGGCGATACGGTTGGCTAGGCCATATAATGCAGATGCCTCCTGAGAGCCTTAACCACGCTCACCTGTTTTACAAGGAATCAGGTTCTCGACGTCCTGGACGTCCACTGCTGACAGCTAGCTGGCAGTTCATGTCAGAACGGAACTAGAACCTGACTTGGGAGGACGCAAAGGAGTTGGTGGCTGACACAAATAATAATCATTTGCTTTTTTATGTTGGCTTCTCTGCATTAGTGATCAATGTAAATTCAAAATTTTTAACAATCTCAGTGATTTACGTCCTGACATAAATTATTAATGCATGGAATTTAACTATTATTTCTTATATCTTAAAGAATGTTAATGATTGTTCCGTTTTTTTTTCCACCATTATTTTGTTGGGAGTATTTCTTTTTTATTGTACTTAAAATCTAAATTTAATAAAGTGTATTATTAAATCTAGGACAATGTTTTATTTGATTATCTCAAAACACCAAATTGTCCCATAGATCACTAATGGTGGAAAGGTTTCAATTATTTGCATGCTAAAAATCCTGATAACACTTGAGAAGTAAGTCTACCCACGTTTTGTTAGTATTTTTTGCTCGGCATCCTTGTCCTTTGACTCAGCGGGACGTCTCGATACGTTGGAAATCTACGGAGTTCTTCATGAATTATTGTTCCCTTTCTTCTCCTTGGCTTCAATAGTTTCACCACGCCCATCTTTGTCCCATCATCAATCGTCATTGTTTCGTTCCGATCTCGTGGAGGTCTTCTGGTTCATGCGCACACCGCAACATTATCGGATCGCCAACCGTGCGGAAGCCAAAGCTACACAAGAAAATTATAATTATCATTTATTTTACTTACAGCATTCCTGCTATTTATATTAGAATATTTTTATACTTTTATTTTGACATTATCGGGTTTTTTTTTTAATCAAAAACTTTGTTGCAAAAACGGAAAAAATTATAATTTACAAAGCCTGCATAAAAACTAAAATATGTTATATGTAACTGCTATGGGGAATATGAAATCAAAATGACATAAACAAACTACAAAAACAGCAAAATAAAATATTAAAGTTAGTATATGACCTCCTCTATCTAACAGCAACTAAAGAACTTTTAAAACAAACTAAGTAATTAAATGTATCTGAACTCTTTGAACTAGAATCCTTTAAATTTATTCATAAATTAGTCACTGATGTAATTGTAGACGAAGAAATAAAACTTGAAAACAATGTAGTAAACATGGACACAATACAAGAATATCAGAAAAATATCATTTACAACCTTCTAAAACGGTTTAAGGACAATCGAGACTACCTCATTAAACCAGGAACTGAAATTATAGAATAAACTACCAGACAAAACTAAACTAAAGACTCAGACAATCTTTACAAAAGATGTTAAAAATATTATCATTAACAATAGAATGTGAATTTTATAAATAAAAATATTTTGTTAAATGTATGTAATCTGTAAGGGTTGAATCAATGAAATTTTAGAATAAAAAAAAATATATGTACAAACAGAATTCTTAAATAGTCTGTGTAACAATATTTCGGTAGTCGTGAGAAGGGACCATCTGTAATTTTGTAAAATGTTTAAGAGAGCTAAAATAATACTCAATTGCAAAAATTAAATCCATAAAATAAACAAAATAGTATTTATTATTAATATTAAAGCATTACCTTGTAATCTTAAGTTTTACTAAATATTATCAAATATTTGTATATAACCACTTACCGACTTTTCTATGTCTACCGGTTTCGAGACGTACCCATCTCTTAGTCAGGACACTAATTAAACCAACATGAAGAGTCACCCTAAAACCTATTAAGCTCACCGCCTTCCTCCATCCACTCAACTTTTTTAAAACTATTTTTTAAACAACACATAATATTTTCATAATTTAATCAGTGCATGTTTGTCCTAATCAGTGCATGTGCTTATTAAAATGCATGTCGTACAGGTTTTATATTTTTGTGCGGCAGCTATGGTGAAGGTGTAAAGTGGGTTTTGCATGGTGGCTTAGTTGGTGTCCTGACGAAAAAACGGGTACGTCTCGACACACCGGTACACAGAAAAGTCGGTAAGTGGTTATACACAAATGTTTTGTAACATTTTGTAAAGCAGTATTTTTTTTTTCAATAATTAATTAGCATTTTTAATCGAACTGTTTTTTTTTCTATATGCATTTACTGAAATATTTATTAAAACTGTTGAAAACTAAAAAAACTAAAAATCACAGGAACCATCTGCCATCTTACTATCGATTTAAAAATAAATAAATATATAAATACCTTTAACACAATCCAATATACACATCGGCCTCGTGATATTAGTCAGCGCGTTTGCCAACCAGGAACAACTCAAACATTAAGATAGTGATATTTTAATCTTGATTTAAATGTAAATAAAGAAGGGCGTCTCTAATATTAGATGGTAAATTATTTTACAATCGAGCAACTACTGCTGTGAAAGAGGGGGCAAGAAAATTATACCGGTTAGTAGGTATTAAAAGGGTTTTCTCGATACTAGAACTAAGAGATATTCTATATTGTAATAGAAGTTAGGAAAACTCTTTCAGATTACCAGGCAAAGTGGGATTATTCTAAATATTATGAAAAAATGATAGAATGTGAGTGTTTCTTCTATGCCTGATACTGAGCCAGTGTAGCTGCGTGCGGTAATCAAACTGCGAGGTGTGGTCAAATTGATGAAAATTAAACATATGACGCATACAAACATTCTGCAATCGTACTTTGGTGATGGAGAGCTTTTTAGATAAGGCTTTAAGGATTACCTAAATAAACTAATAAATCGATATTTGAGGTATGTGCATATTGTGCATTGCCGAAATTTAGAATTTTTTTACACAGGTGTTGTATTGTGAACCGAGAATAAAGGGCGGTAGGTACACACAAAGAAAGAAATCAATTTTAATAAAATCAGGGGTCGTTGTCAATATGTCGCGTACTTACAAAATATATTAAAATCATCGAAAAAATGCACTTGATTCAACTCTCCAAGGATTTTCCAAGATAGAATCAATATTGAATGAACATCGTGTAAATGTCTAGAGAACACGAAGATTTTTCTTCCCGATAAATATAGAAATATTCATACTTTGTACAAAAGCTTAACATAAAATAAAAGTATTCAATCGAAATATAAGTACTATGCACCCCATAATAAGCTCCGAGCGATTGAAGTGGCTATATCCACAAATAAAGAGAATTGTAAAAAAACGTTACTTCGTATTGTTCCGCTGGATTACAGAAGTATAAAATGTGAAATCAACCTATTTTAAATCCAGAATTGGTGCAATAAACATAGATACTTAATATTTTTTTAATAAAACAGTGGATTTCAAAATAAATAAAAATAGGCAATCAATCCGAGTACGTGACCAACGACTAATCATTTGGCCGTTTCTCCGTGGGGTTATGCCAAGCAAATGAAAGCCATAACAATGTAATAACATTAGAAGATAAAACACGGGAGTCCATTTTTCGCCGTTTCGAAGATAAAAATGACAGATATTTTAAATGTTAATAAAATACCCAAGTCCACTTTTGCCGTGAAAATACTTTTTTATGCTGAAAATTTACTTTGATTTATAGTATATACAATTTACATTAAATTTTGTCCAGATTTTAATTAAAGTTAATGTTTATATTATGTTTATTTTTCATATTCTTAAATAGCATTCTCAACACAACACAGTGCTCTTGGCCTAATAGAGTTAGGGACACGTTATTATTATTTTGTAATATGAATAAATTAAAATAATTATTATTTTATATTGAAAGTTCTTTAAAGTTTAAAATTTTTTGTGGCGGGCAAAACCAACTGCCGTGAGGTTAGCAGGTCCGAGCTCTGCTTTGGCCCGCAACGCGTAGTCCGTTGCAACGTCAGCCTGGACGAGGCTACCAAACACCGTACATCGAAAGCACTCGACACATTTCATATTGACAATTTGTGTTGCCTCGCCACCAGATCTCCGCCAGTGCTCTCTATTGTAAATTCCTGATGTACGAAATAATAGGATGTAACCGGTGTGTAACTACTTAATAAATAACTTTAATTGAAATCCATCTTTTACATTTAACCTTAAATCAACTCACGCGCAACTCATTTGCTTTTAAAGTTAAGATGTTTTAGAAATCGCGAAATTACAAAATCTTGTTTCCTGAACGTTTCGTTCAATGCGACTCTCGTGGTTTATAATTTGATCTTTCTCGTTTTCTTTATTCATCAACATTCACATCTATTGGTTTGATTCGATCATATGACATTAGAGATGACAAGTCGGTAAAGCATACCGAGGTAGACAAAGATAGTCCAGAAGTTAAGTATACCATCTCAGTATGCACCGATGAAATTAGCCTTTGAAATTGACCCCAGTCCAAGAAGAAATAATTCAAATTGAAAAATACATCAGTATTTAGGTGAAATTATCAAGCCAGATAAATTTCAACCGCATTAATAAAGGTTTCGGCCTTTTAAATTCACAAAAATCAAGAATTGAAGAAATACGGATATTCAAATATAGGCGTGTAAAGTGGCCATTTATAGTACCACAGTGCTTTATTTTTTATATTTTTTTATTGTTTACTTTTTAGTATGAACACTTAACAAATTATTTACTCTGCTCAATGTTTATTTTTTGTAAATTTATTGATATAATTGTAAGTTGCTAGATTTTCACTCGTCCATGCGCTTTGTAGCTGCAAGACGATTAGCAATCTGGCTTCAATATGCAAAAATTTATCAACAATAAAATACTTAAATTTTGTAAATGGGATCTAGATTTTCAATAGACTATGCGCTCAGTAGTTGCAAGACTTGTTATAATCTAACTCCTAAGTGTGTTTTTTAAAATAAAATTTGAAAACTTAACTTCATTGTCAAACTTAAACATAATGTAAATGGGGGCCAGATTACTTACCTTCCATGCGCTCTGTAGCTGCAAGACGTGCTGTAATCTAGCTTCTATTTGTTGTTATTGAAATCGATCATGACTGGAAACGAGAAACTAGAATCCCAATCGTCCATGCGATTTGCAGTTACAAGACGTGCTGGGATATTTATTTACTATACAGCGCCCTTGAGGTGGTTTTCACAAAAAAGGCGCTATATAAATTATCCAACTATAATAATAATGAAAACCTTTTGATACATTCTTTAAACGTCCATTCACTCTACGAGTCAAAACTTACGCAGCGTCCCTTTCTTCATTTTGTCGATAATGTTTTTACAAGGTTCACAAATACATTATTATCCCAACCAAAGCATCACGCCGCGCAGTTATTCCGTAGGGTAGGCAGACAGGATAAAACGCTACAGCACTCTATCTACATATATATGTTGAGGACGTCGGGATGAAAGTACTTAGGACAATAGCAAGGAAAACCCTAAGGGACAGAAACCAGAATCGAGAATTAGACGGACTTGCGATACCCAAGACATAGTACGGTGGAGCAGAACGAGGAGAAGATTCTGGACAGATATTGTCAATAAAATGGACAACTCTTGAATGCTCTATACCGAGACCCATGAAATCTCTGCTGGTCACCGTCTGCTGAAGGACCACCAAAGAGATGAAAGTACAGCTGGAACTCTGCGTCTCAGGAATCACCCTCTAGCGGATAACATAGCAACCAATCTGAGCGGAGAAGAAGGACCGTATCTTTGGATATGGATTTCGCTTTCTCTACATTCATACATCTCATACACGCACGTCGATTATTCTGACATTTGACATGTCCGTCTTCAAATTTGTTGGATGTCATCATGACATTTCATTATCGGTCTTCCTCGTTTTCCGCGTTCATCTCTGCTCTTATCGGAAACCTTTTAAGCCATTATTTTACTGCCAATTTGCTCTGCATATCTAAACCAATGCAGCACCACTTCCTAGACTTTGTCGATAATGCTTGTCTTAGCCTTGCATATTGCACAGATCTCGACATTTATTTACCGATCATGGATAGGTTTACCTCAAATTCACCCTAAAGATCACATTTCTACAGAATTTCGCATATTATCATTCTTATTCTTTAATTATTATTATTTAATATTCTTTCACTTTTAAATGACAGGTCATAAGCCCTGTAGATGCCTAGACGTCTACTTTCCCTTCTCTATAATGATCTCTATCTCTTTTGCAATATGTTAATTTATCATAAAAGTTGCGAGTATTTTACCTTTGCAATTTCTTCATTTTTATAACAATAAAGTATTATTATTATATATATATATATATATATATATATATATATATATATATATATATATATATATATATATATATATGTAAATATATGTATGTATGTATGTATATACATATACAATATAATATAAGTAGCGTAAGAACAGCTATTTTTGTTTCGAGTGAATCTGCTAGTAATATTTTTTTGCAATTTTTATATGTCAAACATTTATTTTGTTTTGTTTTTTATTGCAAGCATGTACATTTTTTTGCCAATAAACGCCATATTTCGGCACTAGACTGAAAAAAAATGTTGAATGTGTTATAGACATATTGTTTTAAATATGAACTTCAAAATGTATTTTTTTTTAAATATAACGCATGGAAGATTAAAGCTATATTTCACTAAACTACATTATTTCAGGTAGGTACGCGAAGAACGTTTTAAATCAAGCCGAGCTATTCTTAAAAAACTACCCCTAAAAGTCAAATTGAAAACTTAAATAACAATAGGCACGTCGTAGAAAGGCTTGCTCGCTCAAACGACGGTATATCACTTCGTGTAATGACCTTGTCGTTTTTCGTATTGTTGCTTAGTTTTATTTTCTATTTACAGCGTAAATTGAAGCTTGGGGTCCTGGCTTGACTAATGCAGCGTGGAGTTTCCTGTTATTTTGTGTTCTATTCGCCGACAGAAATTTATATTAGGATCTCCAGGTAAAGTTTAAAAAAAATATTCGAGATTCTGAGTCCCACGCCCATATTGGCTTCTCTACGATGCCCTTTCTTCTTAGGGGACCAAAACCTTTTTTGTTGAATAACATTTCGAATGATGTATTTCAAAGTCAATATTAACTAACTTAAAGAAATAAATAAAATAAAGTAAAATAAACGGTTAAATATTTTAATTTGTAAGTCAAGGTTCTTGGTTGATCTATATTGTATTTTAGTAGTTATAGAAATGAAATTATATATCATACCTACAGTATATAGAAACTGAGTGTACTAGAAGCAAACTTGGAAAACTCCACCAAAAATGGAAAATTAGTTATTATAAACCATACATAAAAATCTACCTACCTAAATAATAGCGTAATTCAAAACCGTCTCTAAATCTTGAAAAAAACAGATTTCAATTATACTACTTGACACCGCAAACTAAGCATTCTCCATTGAGTTGGTGAAGCATAATTAGAGATCTAACAATTAAAAAGTTTTTCGCAAATATCTCAGGAACTCCTTCAATGGAGTTTGCTTCTAATACCGTCAACTTTTTGACTCAGTGGCTACGATAGGGTTAAAATATCGAAATAAATTGATCGAGTGAAGTCGCTTTGTGGTACACTACTTATTGCGTCCCTATCCAACCTGAGACCCAAGTTTCGACTATAAAAAATATTTATGTATGTTCCAACGTCGGTGTCGTGTTTTAACGGTCAGCGCGTTTGCCTATTACGCAATAAGTCTCGAGTTCGATTCCCGAGATGGTTAATATGAAATATTTATTTAAAAAGGTGTTTTAACTAAAGAATATTTCATAGGACTGGTACATGAAGCGTAAGACGTATGGCATGGAATGCTCTCCCAGCAGAGGTGCGAGGCTGTGAAAGTGAAGTGATGTTTCGGAAAAAACTTAAAACCCACTTGTTCTCTAAATCATTTGAATAAATCCATAGCACGTGACAACAAAATAAATTATTTTAATTAAATTACAAATTTAATAGAATCCCCATGTAAAGCGCCCTTGAGGTATTTTATTACGAAAATGGCGCTATATAAGTTATCCATAATAAATAAATAAATAAAGACTAATCAACTTGCCTTCATTTAACAAAAATGGTCAAGATACGCTGCAATTGGTGCACCAATGCAGTGCCCTATGTTCAATTAGGTGCGGAAAGCAAATGAATGAATATTCTTATCACATATACTCTGTAGCTGCAGAACATTTTGTTATCTAGATTCTTATAATTGTAATCGGTATATTTTTTAATTCATAATATTCGTTAGTAATTTTTTGGAAAATGTAGATCGGGGCTATGAATCTTGCCGATCATTTGATCTGTAGCTGCAAGACATACTGTAATGTAGCTCCTGTGTATTGTTAAAATTTAACATAATTGGAAAGGGGGAACTAGAGTTTTAACCGTTTCTGCGTTCTGAAGCTGCAAGACGTGTTTAGATATTTATTATTCATCGCTCTTGAGGTGATTTTCACAAAAAATAGCTCCATATAAATCATACAACTTTACATATACGTATGTATACTAATACGGTGCCTTATGCATTATTGGTGAGAATAAGGCGTCTTCGCGCCTAGTATATTGATGGAAATATTCGAGATACCGCATTTATTATATTTCAAAAAAAAAATTACACTCTAATCAGCTGATTTATTGCAACATAGCAATCTCTACGTACAGCCGGATGAAATAAAATAGTTTTTTGCCTCTTTGGCTACTCACAAGTAAAAATCATGAAAAATAAAATAGAGTGGAGATAATTCCACCTCGTGGTGTAATAGTAGGCATCTTTGCCGGCCATTTTTCAGGACCTGGGTTCGATTCCTGGCAGGGCGGAGTGAAATATTGACGTTAAATGTTGTCTAAACTCCAACATTTCATTGTTCTTTGACTGACACCTAACTTCACGTAACAAACAATTGAAATGCGCTGCATTTTGTTTACCAATGCAGTGCCCTATGCACCACTGGGTGGTGATAGAGAAATAAGCAATTTCTCTAAACGATTACCTTCTACAAATTACATTTACTGCTGAATTCTGTGTGCTAAAATGGACTCAGTTTTCAACTTTAACAAAATCAAAATAGTCAGAAGAGGTTTATGTAAACTATGTAGAATGACATCTAAAATAAATTAAATAAAAAATGTTTATCATACCTGAATCATCCCTATCTTTAACATAAATATTAAAAATCTACCTTGGTTTGGAACAGGTGTATAATGATGATAGACCTTAAAATCAGCAGTTAATTCTAAAGGAACCTCATGAAAGTCTCGCATCGATATGTCTCTTCGACTTTTGGATTGAATATTTTACTCCAACTTTTTTAGGAGTCGCCCGGGGCTTAGTTGCCCCCTGCAGACCAAATTCACATTATCACAAAAGAAGACCATTTTCGTGGCTTCGGAGCAGTCAACTTTGTTATTATTTTGTTCATTATAATTACATAATATATTATTATTATAGTGAGACCGTCCAAAAGCGCATAATTCTAAAACCACGCTCTTAAGAAAATGGATGGGAAACATTTTTTTATTCTTTTGACTAATGTTTTACGTTCATCGATTTACACTGTGGAGATTATAATAAAAAAGCCATCGCGTCGTCGTGGTAAGCGCATTTGGATACCATTCAGTCTCGGGTTCGATTTCCGACCATGTTAGCAAGATATATTTATAAACCAAACTTTGACTGAAATTTGGTATAGCATCCAAAATAAAACACTTTTATTATTTTAAATTCTACGTTATTTTTAAAAAAATATATGTGACGCGTTTCGTCATTTTTGAAAAATAAAAGTAGAATTGAAACCAATAAAAGTGTTTTATTTTGGAATGCACCAACATGATGCGGAAAGGTAGATGACGATGATAGAATATTAGGTTACTCTTTTAATGCGGGTTGGTCTTAAATTGAATAAAGTCAAGTACAGTCATCAAGCGGATGGCGATACGGTTGTCTTGCTACTTTACAAGGCATCAGGTTCTCGGCATCCATGGCGTCCACTGCTTACTGTTCGTCGGCAGATTGTGTCAGAACTACGGGACGCGAACCTGACTTGGGAGGATGCACAGGAGCTGGCAGCCGACAGAGATGCTTAGAGGATCTTTGTGGACGCCATATGCTCCAACTAGGAAGCAGACATGGATTGATGAAAATGATGAGTCTTATGTTAAGCAAGCAATTTATTCATCCGTTATTAATTTTTAAAATTAATGTGAACAAAATACATGAATTAAAACTGTTGCAACAGAAAGGGATCTTTTTTTTTGAGAAATGAATATGGCAGACTAAGCGTTTACAGGGCTTATGATCTGTCATTGGTTGGTTTAAGTGGCCGCCTCCACAAAATTCAACATATGGAAGAGTTGAGGAAATGTAAATTTTTAAACATGGGCAAAATGATGAATGCTACGCAGTGCGTAAAGTGGCCATTTAAACCAGCCAATGACAGGTCATAAGCCTTGTAAGTATCTAGGCGTTCATATTCCCGTCTCAAAAATGATTTCCTTCTCAATTGCAACAAATTCAGATCCAAATTACTCCCTTTGAATGTGGATCTAAGGAAATCCAGTCTGTCTTCAAAAATTTGGACACACTCAAAACACTGCTGTAAATACATGAAGCCCGGACGATCAGTTTCAAACATCACTCAATCAGAAATACTTCTTCTATTTTAAGATCAGTAATTCAAATCGAAATCACTGGCAATAAGGAAGTTCAGTGCTACAGGAATTCGGATATAAACATGTTGTCTTACGCGTGGCAAAAATTGAAGCATTCAATTGCAAGGCGAAGATTCTTGAAAATGTGTGAAAGAAATAATAAAAATGATTTTTATAAAAACTATCTACGTTGAACGACGTCATTAGTTCTTTTTTACTAACCAATGATAGATTTCCGGTTTCCGGGTAGCCAATTCCCAAATCGACAGAACTCACCTAAAAGAACTTATGACGTAACATGCGAAGTAATTTCAAAATTCCAAAACTTTCTAAAACCATGGCGCCGATGGATAATACGATACATATTTTTTTTAAAATTCAGCTTTGTTTGATTATCCATTGACAAAAAAAAAGTTTTTTAATTCACTAAATATCCTTACCGAACAAGGAATTTGACTGGTGATCAAAAATTCTCTCTTATCGTTATCTGAAAAAATTAAGCGATCTTTTTTTGGGTAATTTGTTTTTTTCAAACGATGTCCCAGTTAATTATTCGTCCGATAGCAGTCAGCAGGGCACCTTGTCGGGCAGGCAGTTAGTTAAGTGTGCATACCGCCTTTCCTTCAGAGGACTCTGTCAGATGTATGGGCGAACCGGCGAACTACTTGGCGCCAGGCCACAGGTAGACAAGGTATTAGAGAAAACAATATTACCGCACCGACGAGCTTCGGCGAGCTTCGGCGAGTATAATTCGCCATTAGTTCGCGGGAGGGCGCAAGTCGAAAGGGGCAAATATTTATCTGAGGAGATATTTTTTATATAATTTTAAATCTCCATGAACTGAATCTGTTCCACAATGTTTTAAATATGTCCAAATGTTTACAGACAGGCTGAATTTCCTTCCTAGGGAGTTATTTAGATCTGAATTTGTTGCAACAGAGAGGAAAAATATTTTGGGAAGGGAATATGGAAGTCTAGGCATTTACAGTGCTGCTTATGACCTGTTTTTTGCTGGTTTAAGTGGCTTCTTTACACATTGTGCAACATTCACACTATTCTACCTATGTTAAAACTCCCGCATTTCTTCAACTCTTTCATCTGTAGCTTTTGTGAAGTAAAAGAGCTGAAACCGTAAATGCTTAGACTTCCATATTTCCTTCTCAAATCATCTCTCTCTGTTGCAACAAATATAACTTTTTGTTACGCACGCGTAAATCAGAATTTGTTAACAATTCGAATGGACTAATAAAATGTAAAATTATTACGACGAAATAACGAAACAAAAATAACAAAGGTTTTGGAAAATGGGGGGACGATTAAACTCTTTTTTTTCAAAAAGCAAATATTATATCCATTTTAGGGCCATTTTCACCTAGTTTTTTTTTAACTGCGATAGAAAATGGGAATGAAGTTGTGATAAAATGGAGATCCAACCTTAAGCTACCTCATGTATATTGTCTATCGTAAACACACTAATACCGACTTTCTGGAGATGGTTGAATAGCTAAAATCGTATCTCAAAACAGCTGATAGAATGCTGATCGCAGCTACTCATGTAAAAGCGTTCGGCCATCATTTCATTAGTTTTACCTTAATAACTCCCTAACCATTAGCTTCAGAAACGTAGAAGCGTTGTCGTTTTTTGCCTAGTTTTTGTCAACTCGCTGACACCACTTTCAATTTGTGTATTGGACGAGCGGGAGCGGGTGATGGGGAGGGTGCTCAGCACTAATTAGCCAGAAACCGGCGCTCACCCTTTTAGTGTAACTCACGATGTGGAAGCGTGATAATTCGAGTGTCTGTGCATAGAATTTGACAGAATCAATCAATTTAAGTAATAATAAGCTATTATAATAATAAAAATACGAACATGGTTTCATTTCACTTTCATGTTTATTTTACGCCAGTCGCCGGGTTTCGTTGTGACCGACATCGTCGGACCAGTATAAAACCGGGTCACAAGTGAAAACTACAAACAGTTTTAGGAAAAATAAACGCATTTTTATTAATATAATTAAGATGCCGTTTCACCAAAAAATGTGAGTAGAAAAACTCAATCTATTCAATTTTATAATAAGTCAATTATTTATATTAATATTTCAAGACGAAAAGTAAAGGTAGGTACTTCATATTATAGGGCAGCGTTAATGTTGTTGAATACTTAATATTATTAATTTGTCAATTTTTATGTTGAAATAATATTTAGTACGCAGGTGATGCCTCATTTTCCTTTTCATTTCGATCATATTATTCGCGAATATGTTTCACATCCCAATACAGCCTCAACCGATTTGTTAGAAATTGGTCGCCTCTTGTTTGTAGGCCATAAAGGGGGTCTTCGTAATCTGCCATGTGAAAGCACCACAATTAATTCTTTGAATCATGAACGTATAAAAAAACTCCAGAGGAATGACAACTAAAAAATTCTAAGAAACGTAAAAATCGATGGTTAATCTTGGATAATTATTTTTATGCCCACAATCACGATAGTTGCTTAGCAACTGGACTTAGGTCCATGAACAATGGTGGGCGATATTTACTTTAAATAACCATTTTGGTCATATTCATTGTTTCTTACAATGTTTTTTTTAAATTATGGAGATACGAGCTGATATACGGATATTGAAATAAGGCATCTTTAAAAATCTGTGATAATGTATAATCTTCGTACGGACAAAAGTCATCATCTCTTATCACCAATGTAAATAACTAACTTTTCCGGAGTCTCAAAAGATTTGGGTCACCTTGAAGGTAGTTTTGTAATGACCACAGAAATTTGCTGCATATGTGAGCATCGGGAAGAAAATTTCGACAAGAAGTTTAGTCTGAAAAAATAAGCAGAAATAATATTTTTTAAATAATCTTAATTTAAATTCTTTACCTCCCTCAGGGGGAACGAATTCAGCTCCTACTTTGCTTTCAAGCAGGCTACTACCTGTAAAAATGATCATTTCGATTGTAATACAATAATGTATGGGTTGATGTAGATTTAGAAATTATTTCAAAGGGGCGAGGTAGAGATAAATAATTTAAAGTGCTGCAATGCAAAATTAAAGTGGCAGCCTTTTTTCAGGTTTTATCTACATGTAGAGGCTAGTTCTGATTCCTGCCTTTGGTGATACGTTATATTTCAACAGAGCCAACATGAGTAACTCATACACCAGTCATGAATAAATCTGGCCGGGATTCTTTTTTTCTAGTTACCAACTCAGCGAAGAGAAGTTAATTTTTACTTTTTGCCTCATCGGTCTACTGAATAGAAATGATTATTGGCATCACTATAAATTGAGCCCCTGCGCTTGAATATAAATTATTTTAGTAAGTCTATTTGTAAAAGATAATTAAAGATGATGTTTTAAAAGCTTAGGCTACTTGCTGAATCTTAAACATTGCGAAAATAAATGATAATAACCATATTTGAAATGAATGTTGCTAAACTGGAAGTTTTAATATTACTCGTGTAAGTAACCGTTATTATTAAGCTATTTGTCAAACCAAAAATCTGGTGGAAAAACTGTATTTTGTCTTAAAACGAAAACAGAAATTTAGAATTTTTTTATTTAAGTTAATGGATTTGAAATATAACAATTTAAGATAAAAACGTCTAAGTCCACGCTTAATAGAAACATTCTTATTTATTTTCTTTATTTCATAAATTTTTTCTTTTCTGCTTAAAATGGGTTTGAAACTTTGACACAAGTAATCTATTATTATTTTATAATGGTTGCAATGAAGTGGAGGCTTGATCTTAGTTCTAGGTTTGTTGGAGATTTAACACAGTGATATCAAATATTTTTTATATAATCGATATATTAGTTTCTTTTGAGTAATGCAATTGTCTCCATTGCCTATTGTCAGCAATCGGCACTGTTCCACCTCAGGGTGTATTTGACATACATAATTTAGCATTGCATGCATAAATTATGTTGACTGGTATTGTTGCGTTAGAGAGATGGTGGCAAAATCGTTCGCACGGCGCCCATGTTGTATGTACATAGTGATTTCACTTGTAGTGCACCTTTCATCACTTATGTTTAAGTGTCTTGGGACGGCATCCATATCAATTTGTGCAGCAGGCTTTCTCAGACCACCCTAACTTTTAACTACCTTAGCTCTACTAGAGCTCTCAGCTTCTAGTATGTTCTATATTCAATATTCATATCATACGTGTATGAAAATGGTTGAATGTTCAATAGCGTTAATCCGAATGATTCAATTGACTGATGCATTCCGTTGGTTATTATTGCATGTCCTTTTTGTGTTTCCGCTTTTGCTTTTTTAATGGCATTGCATCGCCTAAAACCCAAATCTGTAATTATTTTTAATAAGGAAATAAATATTATTATTTGACTATCATTTATTATGTCATGTCAACAATTGATAAGAACAATAAACCAATCTTAAAAACCCAACTTGCATGACTCTTTTCAGGTAGTATTTTATGATAATGGCGGTACTAAAATTGAACACCGACACAAACAACTTATTTTTAAACCTTATTTTTTCAATGGCTTCATACGTAAAATAAAATTAAACTAAAAAAAAAGTATAATTTTTATCTTTTATTTAAAATATTTTTTTACCCTTTTTTTTCAGTTCTTGTATAGTTAAGTATAAAAAGTAAAAGATACAAACGTAGACATATCACATCAAGTCGGCATACAATTCTAGTTACCTTATTTTAGAAACTGAATCCATATCTGTGAGTGTAGTTTCTAAACATTCTCTGCCAGCCTATCATTTATCAATTTTTATTCAAGAGTAATTCGACCATAGGAACTGCAAAAAAATATCATTTTAAAAACTGGCTCTCTAATTAACACCTAACAAGATATTAATATTGGCTTAAGGAATTGTGATATTAACGTGTTTCTGGAAAATCAACTCAGAAAACAGTATTATCCCTCAATTTTTAGCCTCTCTATTCTGTTTTCAGTTCATTTTTATCACTCATAATTGGAAAAGTTTTGAATATCTCTAAGTTAATAAATGATTAACAGAAGGTTATACTGTCAACAGAATATTCCTGGTTGCTGCATATCTCCGTTTAAGTTGTGAACTTCTTTATTGTATTTAACTGGCGGGAAAAATTTCATGTCATCTGCATATGACAGATAATAATAACATAAGATAAACTATTTATTTTTTAAACATTAATACTAAACAACAGAGTACCTAAACAAGATCCCTGGGGAACACCGCAGGAAACGTTTATAATAAGAACCATCTCAAATACTTTCATGAACACTCATTCTTTCAAATTTACTAAATAATGAAACTACATCTCGCGTATGCGTATAAAGCATGCATTTAATTTAAGCATTTTTTAAAGATTTCTTGGTAAACACGTAGTGAATTGGTTATTGTTAATTTAAGCGCAAGGAAGCTATGGTGGCTCGGATTGTGAGCTATTTTTAGTTCAGTGGTCAATCGATTTAAAACTTTTTTTCTCAAATCGAGCTAAAATAACATAACTTTAAGCTTTACTATAAGTAACGCATTATTTTAAAACATGGTTTATTATTAAATTTTATACTTTTTTTTTCTTTTTTTAATAAAAATAAATATTGGCGTTCTTTTAATTTGACAAAATATTTCAATTTTGGTGACCATTTTCAACGAGTTGTAAATAATTTACTGTTAGAAAATGGAAATCAAGTTGGGGCAGAGTGGGGTTCGAACTCCGGACCTCTGATCCGTGAGTCCGCAACAATAGCCACGGGACCACAACCTAATTAAATGTATGTAAGCACCCTTGCCGTCAATGACATAATATTTAGATATAACGATATGTAAGTTAGTAATTATTAACAACTCATTCAATAACTTGGTATTTTTTTAAATATTTTCTTTTTTGGATCCTTTGACTCTGAGCCATTACTGTAGCTGCTAATAATATCAAGTAAAACTTCTTATGTTCACGGACAGCCCCTAAACGTACAAACTCGTCGAAATAACAATATTATTGATGGAAATGTCCGCAAAAAAAGAACAATGGGCGATAGTAAAACCTCGTGCATCATTAGACGTACCAAGTGTAAAACCTTTCTATTCAAATGATAAAACTTGTAAAACGCAAGACCTTTACATAAATAATTAGTAAAAAAATGTTTACATCATTGTTTCAGGCATGTATTTCATAAAATTCAAATACACCTTTGAGACATGTATTTGAATTTTTAATAGTGTGTTACCGGGCGAAAGAAGAATACAGCTCTGTGTGCGAAATAGAACAAGTATCCTGGACGACTATTTTCGACTCTATGGCTAATCTCAAATAAAAAACCTGAAAATGGAAATCATCTGGAGACAAGTCTACCTCATAGTGTATTTAATGGTTGGAGCGTTCGTCTACCATGCTTGAGGTACCGGGTTCGATTCCTGGAAAGATCAAAAGGAAATATTTGTTCGTAACGTGATTTTGCACTAGAATATTTCACTCATTTTCAGTCTCGGAATATAAAACGAATCCTTCCTTTAACAGATAATCGAAATAAAATTCGTTTACTTTTTAATTCAATGCCGTATGCCTAAACCTCCATATTTATTTCTCAAATAGATTATTTTTCTCTTTTAAAATATGTCACATTATTTGTTCCATATAGTATTATCATTAGATGAATTTATTTATTTTATTTTTAAAAGTTTTTTATTTTATTTTATCTTTGCACCACAACAGGCAGGAGGCTCAATTGAACGTAGTTATGCAGAAAGCTGCCAGTCTACAATTAAAAAAAAAGGATTTTGGTGTTATCGGGTGTAGTAAGGTCAATTATATGTTCTGCTAAAAACAACTACACACAAACAATGTAATAACCACCTTCTGAAAATAATGTCTATCACAAAAATGGCATTTCTCAATTTGCAAAAAACACCCACAGCACTAGAAAAATCTGACGGTACTAAAAATCATTAAAACTATCAAATATATAATTAAGTTCTTGTTTGTACCATGAAAAAGATAATTTATTCATTGTTTTTCATTTGTCAAAGTCAAAAATATTCCAATTGTTGTGTAGACTTAATTATTCACTCGTTTCTTAAAGGTGCAATTATCTCAGTTTCGCTTTTCTATGGCTGGCTGCATTCTGCATAACTACGTTCAATTACAGTGGTGAATCGCATCACAAAACACCCAGGCTTGAGAAAAACCACATTCAATTTTTGTCTTCTCAATTAATTAGAGCTAGTCCAGGAACTATTCGTCACTAAAAAACACCCTTTTCCATAAATACTTCATGTCGACTTTTCTCGAAATCGAACCCGGGACTTCGACCATGGTTCGACCGATGGCTAGGCAAATGCGCTAACCAGTACGCCCGCCGGCGAACTAATATATTGTTCTGGCATGGGTACATTTTACGGCATTTACAGTTACGAGTATCTTTTGCCACAGTGCAGTGGAGCTCGATCGCTTGATACGTACATGAAGACAGGTTAATTAGTTTTGAATCTGTGAAATATTGTAGTTGAAAAACATTTGCGATTTGCTTATGAATGTTGATAAATCGAAAGTGATGGTTTTTGAAAGGGATGAAAATATAACTAAATGTGAGATCAGCGTGAACGGAGATATTCTGAATCAGGTAGAAGAATTTGTGTACCTGGGAAGTATGTTTACTAGGGACGGAAAGGCCGATAAAGATATTGAAAGGAGGGTGAGTGCCGGGAACAGGGTGAACGGTGCACTAAAATCTACTTTGGCAAACAAATGTTTATCGCAGTAGGCTAAACTAGCAGTTCACAACGGAGTTCTAGTTCCAACTCTAATGTATGGGAGCGAAGTATGGAATTGGAAAAATAATGATGAAAGTAGGTTCAATGCTGTCGAAATGCGATCCCTCAGGCGAATGTGTGGTAAAACGATGTATGATAGGTGCACAAATGTCGAGATCCGTGAAGTGTGTAAGGCTGAGACATGCATTATTGACAGAATTAAGAAAGGGGTGATGCGTTGGTTTGGACATGTAGAGCGAACGGACAGCGAAAGAACGACTAAAAGGATCTACGATGCAACAATTTAATTAGCAAAGTGGCGACATTATCGATTCTTTTTTTAAAAATCACAAATATTATTCCAAAAACGGAAAAAATTCTAATGTATAAGCCTATGTAAAAACTAAAATATATTATACGCAACTACTATGGGGAGCAGGATATCAAAATGACATAAACAAATTACAAAGACAACAAAATAAAATATTAAAGTTAGTATATGACCTTCCCTATCTAACTGCAACTAGAGAACTTTTTCAACAAACTAAGCAATTAAATATAACTGAACTCTTTCAACTAGAATCATTAAAATTTATCCATAAATTAGCCACTTATGTAACTGTAGACGAAGAACTAAAACTTGTAAAAAATTGTAGTCAACATGGACATAATACGAGAATATCAGACAAATACCATATACAACTTTCTAAAACAAGACAAGGACAATCAAGACTAATGAACCAGGGACTGAAATTATACAATAAACTACCAGACAAAACTAAACAAAAGACTCAGACAAACTTTTCAAAAGATGTAAAAAATATTTTTTTGAACAACAGAGTATAAATGAAAAATGTAAATATTATTTTATGTAAAATCCGTAAGGGTTTATAAATAAATTTTCAAATAAAAAAAAAAATAAAAAAAACAATTTTTAAGCAAATAGTTAAGGACTGGATTTTCCTTAGGGGAGGGACTTGAGTAGGAAACTCCTTGATGATTTTCCGAATGTTTGAGTTTGCTGTTTACCATATTGATGTGCCGTATATATATGTATGTATGTGTGTATTTAAAAAAAAAATGTTTCTGATCCTATATTTGTGGTGATATACTCATGTGTCTGTGTCAACTAAATGCTAGTCCCATCTCAACACAGGACTTTTAGTCCCATAGAGTTGGGACTTATGTTTCAAATGTACAATAAACTTATGTATGTAAATAAATAAATCTCCATGGGCCCTTGGCACCCAACGATAAATAAATCAACAATATTTTGAGTTTGTCCAAATTTTTGTAGACAAGGACTGGACTTGTTAATAAAACCACCTGATTCATGAAGATCGATAGAAATTGGAAAAAAAAACTCGTTTCCCAGTAAGTAAGTATGTGAAATAATTCAATTAAATGAATCTCACTCGCATTAATAAAGGTTTCGGTTCTATAACTTTATAAACATCAACAGATGAAAGATTTGAAGGAAGATAGATGTTTAAATGTGCTTATTATTCAATTGTACAATCCTTGTTACAATATGGTATTGTTGGATGCGGTGGTGCATATACCAATATATTAAACCCTCTTAAAATAGTACAAATATAAATGTTTAAAGTAGTTAAAGAAACCGTCAACATTCAATACGGAAATTCTACATGAATTATTCAAAGGTTACACAGTAGACACTATTTATAAAATAAATTCCATTAGACAAATTTATAAAGAAGAAAAAATAAAAGAATTTGAGTTGAATAAGTCACTCAGATACTAAAATAATATTTAAATCCCTAAATTTCACACAATTTATGGTCAAAATAGCTTGGTCTTCAAAGGTGACAAAAATTACAATTATCTCATCAATGAACTAAAAACTACTAAATCTAATATATTGATAAATAATAACAAAGTAAACTTTGAGAAATTATCTTTTTGAAAAGAAACTGCTTTCAATTTTAATTAGTATGAATGTATAATTATTTTCTGTTTTTCTTTTTATATCCCATAAGTTTTTTTTTTTCATTTACTATTAGAAAAATATAGAATATTCAAAATTATATAAATAAATAACTATAACAGTGTAAGTCTCTCTCCAAACACAAGAGTTAGTCTCTTTTAGTTACAGTTATAGCATTTACTAGATGTAAAAAAGTAGATTTAAAAAAACATGTACCATTTATGAAATATATTGATTTATACAAAATTAAAAAAATATATATATAGGCAGAATGGTGAATGTTACACAGTGTGTAAAGTGGCCACTTAAACCAGTCATAAGCATTGTAAATGCCTAGACTTCTATATTAGCTTCTCTAAAGTGTTCTTTATCTCTGTTGGAATATTATGTTGATAAATAAATCAATTATTTTCCAGCTGCACGGTTAATGCCATCTATGAACGAAATCCGTTACTAGAGATACGTTGTTTTTTAAATACCGACGACATAATATAATTTCTCGTAACCTCATCGTGATTTCTGACTTACTAATAAAAAGCATGTCCCTATCCGCATCAGACGGTGCATAGAGTACTGCAATCTTACACTTAATGCAGCGTATATTGATCATTCGTTACAGGAAAGCCAGGTGATCAGTTTTATGCGTCTGTGCCAGTCCAGTGACAAATAAATATTTTTCTGTGAAACCACTTTTAAAAACACATTAATATCTCATCTCGACTTTCCCAGAAATCGAACCAGTACCTCAAGCATGGTAGGCAAACGGTCTTTTCTCCACTTAATTGTAAATAAAAAATATATTTCTTGTATTTGTATACGTATACATTAAACTCGTAAATATAAAGGCGTTTCATAAAATTACCAAGCAAATTATGTAATAATTTATTAAAAAAATAATCCCATCCATAATCGTGACTTAGAATTTTCGAAACTAAACTGCTATATTACTAAATATTTTTTTTATAAAATGGCGCAATTATGCGCAAAATTTTATTACTGATTCTTAAGTAGGCTAAAATAAAAATTATAGAATGAAAAATAATGTTTTTTTCAAATTATAATAAAATATCAGGGACTACGAGTATTTTTTGCATTAAAAGACAAGACGTCAATTTCTGAGTTCGTGCACCCATCACCACCTGTATTCCTAGACAACAACAGTTTAACGGTAACTGCAAAAGTCAAATATCTAGGGCACATACTGACTGATAATTGTAAAGACGATCAGGACATAGAGAGACAGAGAAGAGCCATAAATGTCAGGGCCTCTATGCTAGCGGGACGCTTCTTTCAATGCAGTAACGAAGTGAAGAAAATCATATTTACTTTGTATTTGACGTCCATGTATACAGCGGAACTTTGGAACAACTATACGCAAGGAGCGTGGAATAAATTAAGGATCACGTATAACATACCGACAATTATTTGGATTGCCTAGGTACTGCAGTGCCTCTGAAATGTTTACAGATGGACGAATAAACACCTTCGCTACCCTGCTTCGCCAAAGAGCCTGGAGCCTATGGGAACGCCTAAAAAAGTATAATAACGAAATTCTTTAAGCCACTGCAGAGTTGGTCCAATCACCGTTGTTCAAGCGATGGCGCGATATGTTAAGACCACCATAAGTGCTGCAATATAAAATTTTATTTTATGTTTATGTTCATGTTTATTGTTATATTTATGTTTATTGTTATATTTTTGTTTATATTTATATTTATGTTCATGTTTATATGTTTATATGGTAGAATTGGCTCTGCACTTTATAGCCATTTTACTGGAATAAAAATAAATAAAAAAAAATAAAAAAAACAATTGCTAGCTCTTATGGCAAAACTCCTTAATTATTGAACCGAAAACGAATATTTGTTCAGCTAACTATCTTTCAGGCTTTGTACACTGTGGATAACAGAAGGAATATTGTGGGCTGTATGGAAATTGTTTACTCACTTTTAAGACTTCATATAAGACTGTAAAAAAGGAATCGTGAATGAGTTTTAGGAAAGAATTGATACTAAGTATTTATGTTTAGAGTGTATTTTATCTAATTTCTTAGGTTTCGAGTAATTATTTTGAATTTTGACGTTTTCTAAGTCAATATCATAAAAAAATTTGCTAAAACTGACTATCATAAAATTTATCAGACACCAAAATTTACCGACATTTTCAAACATTGAGAAACACGATAAGTTTTTTTCACATGGTTTTTAAGTTGTATTTTAATTCCAGGAGTTGTGAAGAAGCAGAGATGAAGTGTTTTCGCGCCAAGTTATCGGAAAGGCGGGGAACGGAAAGCCACGTGACCGCGCGGGAAAACAACGTGTCTGCCAGCCCGAGGCACTACTGCCAGAGAAGGATGGCAGATTCCTCTCACGACGAAAGGGAGTGGTTGCGGAGATTTACTCCGGAGAGGTAGTCAATCCTTAACATGATTCAATAAAAATGCTTAAATGGATCTGTTCGCAGCTCTTTTTTATCTCCTGTGTATTTTGTTTCAAAGTAGTTACAACGAAATCTATACAAATTTTAAAGGACAAGTCAGTTGTTAAAAAAAATGAATTAGGTACTGTTTTTGTTTCCTGTTGAAATGTACTAAAAAACAATATTCAATATTTTTCCTTATTTTATTACTGAAATTATCATACGAATTTTATTATAAGCGTTTAATAGAGCCATTTTTTTATTCTCGTTTTATAATGCTGATTAAATTTCCAGCGAAAAAGTCATTCAGTCATAAAAAACGTTTTCAACTCGAATTTATTGATTATTGTTGGACAGGTTAAAAAACTTGCAAACTATAATTGCAGATTCCACCTCACAACTCTCGAGCCGAACGAAATTGAAGGTGACTCCGGGTCAACGACTTCTCTCTGCGATTCGGAAACGCCGGAAATGGCTGAGATTAAAACTGTTAAGAATGTTTTCCGTCCGGCTTTCCTCACAGTCACCACTCTGGACCTCCCGTCCAGCGTCCTGCTTGCGGAGACCAAGGCGAGCCTGAAGCGAAGAGCCAAGTACAAAACGGTTCCCAAACACTGCTCCGGACATCTCCACAGAATGTTCGTGAAAAACATCAACGATGAGGAAACATACACCAGATCTTCTAGCCGAGCGTCCACAACCTACGATAGCTTCGCCTTCGAAGAGTACATCGGCCTCGATATCAAGGATGACGCATCGGACGTCTCTTTGTTCCGAGAAGAATCCAGATTGCTGAGATTCGAACTAGAGGAAACATTAAACAACAATGACTCATTCTTCAAAAACAAAAACGACAAAACGGCGTTCAAACGTAACGCCACCTCCTTCAAAAATGAAACATTAAAAAAAAAAGAAATCACCAGAGCCAAGACAACTCAAAAAAAAGGAACTGCCAACGAAACTCAAAACCGAATCAACATATCCATCCCTGATCATAAAAAAGAAAGAAGGAAAAGTATCAATATCTCAAGAATACCGAGTCCGGAAACAGTTCAAGTCATCAGGATAGATGTCATCACGGGTTATCCAGTCGATAATGAGTCCATAATATCCGACGGAACTGACAGTGAAGTTGCACATTCCGATATCGCTTCTCGATCAAACTTCGATACATGCAGTTCTGTGGGTGGAGATGATAAATCAGAAAAAGAAACTAAGTACCAATCGTGGAAAAACATATTCAATGACGTAGGGCATACAAAAATACCCACTCTTAAAGACACCACTTATTCTTTGTTACATTGTAAGTCATTGAGTTTATCAAATCGAAGTTAATGAATTCATTACAGTTCTCAAAAGAGGTTCTATCGAGTTTTATGGATAAATACGAGCGTCGAATTCATTGCAATGAAGATAATAGCTTCGCTTCATTGACTTTGACACAAACAGAGGTTAAATGCTAAATGTCGATACTCAAATAAAATACTTTTTAAATAATATAACATGTTTCGATGCTAAACTAATTTTCCTCTTTTTGCACCAGAAATATGCAATAGGTATATAAAACAGCTTTATACGTATGCGTATATATGTAAGCGAATACATCAATATGTAATTACATTATATTGCGAATGTATAATATCAATATTATTTATGTTGTTTTTTTATGTCTCGAAATTACTTAAACGCTGTGCGATAGAGGACAGAATACGTTCAAGTCTGTTTTTAAGGGCAATTATTTTTTTCATAAAAATAACAAATCCAGACAGACGATTGTTATACGTACCTGTGTATGTATTGTGGGCTCTGAGATTGGCGAATAACTCTCCGAATGCACCTTCGCGAGCGTTGCAATCTGCAATCCGTAAATTGTCTTGACCTTGTTGGAAAAAGAAATAAAAACATAGCGTCTTTTATTATAATAAATAGCATTTAGTTAACAGGGTTCTTGTATATAATTCATTGCGATCTTTCGTTGGTTTTGTGACTTTGGGAATGTCATGAATACTTTATTTAAAAAAAATACTCTTGTGTTATTCTGCCTTTGAAGCGGCCTGCGATTGCATTCTTGTTTTATATTATTATGAGTCAATAAATTCTAATCAGTAATCATTGTAAATAAGGCTTTTATTACTCCTTTTTGTATATTTAATATACAATATTGTTTTAAATTACATTGATTTTAAGTAAACACAGAAATTAGGAAATCTGTTTTATAAACAATGTGTATCAATACATTTGATTATAATTACATTTAAAAAGTTAAACAATTCACCAAACAAATAAATGAAACTATTTTGTTCAAAATGGGAAACTATTTTCAAGATACATTTTAATTAAATGTGTTTATTTTATTTCACCGCATCAATAAAGGTTTCAGCTTTTTCACTTCATTAAAATCCACAGACGAACAAAATAATTGAAGAATGGTGTATGTTTAAACATAATTACTGTGAATATTCCACGGCAATCATTTAAATCAGCCAATAAGCTATAACCCGTTGAGTGCCTAGATTTTCGTAATCTAAGAGATTATTCACATATCTCTATTAAAATAACGGTCAAATTATTAACTCTCGTGTAAATTGTGCGGTGGGCGGCTTTGCAATACGCCTTTATCCCGGGAAAAATCACATTTGGTATAATGCATGTCTCAACTAACCGCAGAATTATTACAGTAAGTGACCTTTAAAGATTTACGACAAAAGATAACTATTCTTGGGCGCCAATTACATGGCGCACATCCGATCAAATAGAGTCATATATCAAATAAGCAGAATTTTCAGGACAGGCTACAAACTAAACAACCACGTTATCTTAAAACCTTGTATTTTTCATTGAGTTTTTTTTTCTTTTCTCCCTTTAGAGCAATGTTAATATGTCGTGTATATTTAGATTTGTCTAAAGATGTATAAAACAAAAACTATTGTCAATTTTTTTTTTGAATAGACATTAAATAAGTGTTACGAGTTAGTGTGTCAAAAAACCATCAAACGGGTAAATCGTAAAGCAAGAAATATATAATTTATTCTGTAAAGCTAACAAATAATTATTTTTTGAGTTATTTCTCTATTTTATCGGATGAGCGATGTACAAAATATGACGAGAAGGAAATAGGTAAAATTTACAGACGTTTGTTGATTTTTTACATCATCATCATCATTCCCTTTCCGCACCTAATGGTGCATAGGGCACTGCATTGGTACACCAATCGCAGCGTATCATGATCATTTTTGTTACATGATGGTAAGACGATCATCCTCACGCTTTATATACCAGTCCAGGTACTATGAAATATTCTGGTGTGAATACACCCTTTTGAACCCGAGACCGAGACCGCTCGCATGGTAGGCAAACGCGCTGACCATTACACCAAGACGCAGAATTTTTTACATCATTCCATAATCCACACCCAATGGTGCCCATACACAAATTTAAGCATATTTTCATTTATTTAAGAACAAAGCAATAAATTCTCCTTTAAATGCATAAATAATATAAAAATAATTATAGCATGAATTGTGAAAAAGTCTATATATATAGAGGAGAAGGTGGTAAAATGGCACCTGCGTTTAATGTGAAACCACCTTGTTTTAACGAAATGGTTAGCGGAATATATTGGTTAAAGACATAACTAATTGCAAATGGACCCGAAACGTAACGCTAGAGGGCGATACATGATTCCGGTAATTAAGTTTTAACAGGTTATTCGTCGAGTAAAATATGAAAAGTTTTTGTGTCTTTCAGTCAATTTTTTGGTATTTCAAAATTAAACGCTCTAAAGAGGCCATCTCTGGGTAAATGACAAACTCATAGGAGTTAAACGCGATATTCGAGGTAAATATAACTGACATAAAATATTTTACAGAGCAAAATAGTTTATTTTTAATGGTTATGGTGCATGTTTTAAAGAACCACTTATTTGTTAGTTAGATGGAACGGGGAGTCTATAATACCCGATCTAGAATATTTTTTCTTTATATCCAGTTCAAATGTGCCACGCAAGTGGAAGAAGAAGGAAAAGGTGAATTGTGAATTCCGTGCAGCATTTACAACAGTTGGGTCCACAATAGTTGTGCTGAATGTGAACAGGAGTATGCTTGTTACTTCTGTAAAAAAATATTATCATTACTTTTATAATGGAACCCCAGAGTAGATTAAAAAAAACGTAAAATGTGTTTTTTTCAAATAAATGCAAATTTTTCAGAAGAACGTATTTTTAATAGTACTTTCATTTTAAAATATGATTTAATATTAGTTTGGGAGCAACTCGATATATTATTTTTAATTTTTTGATATATGCTTTACAAGGCCCATATTACTACCTTCTCCCATACATTTTTCACGTTGAATAAAATATTTTTTGGTTTATTACAATACATACTTAGTAACAAAATAAAAATAATAATAATTAAATTTGCAGCAAGTGTTTAGTAAATAACAGCATTTATTGATATTATTCCTGGCCGATTACCTTTATTTCCCATCCTTCCCTCGACCCATCCTTATTACAATACCTTCCATACATCAAGATAAAAGAAATTCAAAATCAGAAAATTTGTATTTGGAACAAAACACACAACATTTTGGAAATAACATCACATTGCATAAAAGTTTTTGAATCGTCACGCGTCGTTCTATCGTTATCATAAATAATTACATATATCATGGTGCATTTCATTATCCAGTGACTGAAATTGAAGAACATTCACATTATATCAAAAGTAGAGGTCCATTCCATGTTCCTATGCTTTATTCAAATACTCCCAACCTCTTAAACTGAATTAAATTCGTTTTTCCATTACAATCCGCCTTGTCGTTAACATTTGGTCCTTCGAGCCGAATATGATCAGATTTTTTTTATTCATCGAGATATTTAGATTTCTCCCAAAATTAGTAGATCTACCGAAAAATTTGTAGGGTTGGCAAAACTGCACGAGGCGGACAGCAATCCATGATTTTTTTCAGGATTTTTACATGAGAGAAGCTATCGAACCAATAACACTCGTCGAGGGTTCTGATTTTATTTTATACTTTTAACTCTAGTTTTTAATACTAAAATAAGAATACTTGTATAAAATATCGACGTTACTTGATTTATTATATGTAACCGACAAAGTTTAATTCGAAATATTCTTTATATTGGATAGGAAATGCGAGGACTATAATATCGACAAACATCGATAAATACTTTACTGTACGTTTGTAATCAACGGCTTGCTCAAATAATGAGTCTTCTCATTGATGGAGATTTTATATTTTTCACGGTCCGTTTTTCGGATTGAAACGCCATAAATGTAAATGAAGAATAGTGGCATATCAATGCCAAATTCAGAGAGTTATGAGACATGAACGTCTTACTCCATTACTCATTGATTTTATGATGTTTTTGATTAACACATTAAATAAATATGCTGGATGCAAATGTTAACAGATCCGAGGTTCATTAATTCATTTATATATTTATTCATGCATTGCACAATATATGTGTGTATCTGGAAGGTAAATAAATAATTATGATAAAAATAAGGTTTTTAGTATAAAATGAACAAAATCAGCATATAATTTTCTTTCTTTACTAAAAAAAATAATTTTTTTTTTTATCAAAAGAAATATTTGCGTTCTTATGATTTACCCAAATATTTAATTTTGAGGGCCATTTTCAACGAGTTGTAAATAACTCACTATTAGAAAATGGAATCGAGTTGGGGTAGAGTGGGATTCGAACCACGGACCTTTGGTCCGTGAGTCCGAGACACTAGCCACAGGACCACAACCCGATTTCTTTGTGTTATGCGGTCTAAAGCACTTCTCACACTAAATCTATACTCTCATTGCTTTTATCAACATAGACATTTCCTGCTACACAATATTCCGAAGCAGTGACATACTGATGACAAAACACTGAAATTGAACATGTTAAATACTTGGAACTAACAATAGACAGACAATTGACATGGACAATTCGTATCAACAATTTACTTAGCAAAGTGGCGACATTATCGAGTCTTTTTTTTAAATCAAAAACTTTGTTCCAAAAACAGAAATATTCTAATGTATGAAACCTATTTAAAAACTAAAATATGTTATACGCAACTACTATGGGGAGCAGGATATCAAAATGACATAAACAGACTACAAAGACAACAAAATAAAATATTAAAACCAGTATATGACTTTCCCTATCTAACTGCAACTAGAGAACTTTTTCAACAAACTAAACAATTAAATATAACTGAACTCTTTCAACTAGAATCGTTAAAATTTATCCATAAATTAGCCACTAATGTAATTGTAGACGAAGAACTAAAACTTGTAAAATATTTTAGTCAACATGGACATAATACGAGAATATCAGACAAATACCATATACAACTTTCTAAAACAAGACAAGGACAATCAAGACTAATGAACCAGAGACTGAAATTATACAGTAAACTACCAGACAAAACTAAACCAAAGGCTCAGACAAACTTTTCAAAATATGAAAAAAATATTATTTTGAACAACCGAGTATGAATGAAAAATGTTTATATTATTTTTGTAAAATGAATGTAATAATCCGTAAGGATTTATAAATAAATTTTCAAGTTAAAAAAATATATGTTTATTTCTTTGGAAGTCTCTCAATGTGACGTGTTGTTTAGCTATAGCACTAGAATAACAGTTATTTAGGAGTAGTTTCTGATGTCTAAATCATTTTAACCAAAATTCGACGTTTTCACTAAAAACAATTAAAAAAAAAAAAAATGGGAGTTGCGTTATTATTTACCTTGCTTATGATAAACTACTACGACTACTACTACTACTGCTACTAATATTACTATTACTATCACCATCACGTCATTTCCCCGTAGGAGTAGGCAGATAGAATGGCCGCCACACACGTCTATCCTTCGGTTCTGTCTGCTTTTGACATGACCAAATTTAAGATTTTGGTTTATCTGATCATGCCACGTCTTCTTTGGTTGTCCTCGTCTAACGTTGTCATATATACTTGTTTTTCCATTTTTTCGTCGTCCATTTGTTCTAGTTCTCCCTGGGGAGTAGAATCCAGCCTAGTCTGCAAACATGAGACATACTCAAAACATTGTTAATTAAACCGGTATAAGAATGAGTAAAAAAACAAGTTTCATTGCGCGTTGTCTAGGTGAAACAATTTAGCCAGATGAACCTCACCTACACCAATGAAAGCTCAAGTTGAGCAAATGTAGATGTCCAAAATAAGCAGAATGGTGAATTTTACACAGTTTGTAAAATGATCGCTTAAACCAGCCAATGACAGGTCACAAGCCCAGTAAATGCCTGAACTCCAGGATTTCCTTTTAAAAATTGTTTCCCACTAAAATTGAAATTATTTGTCCTTTCAACAAATTGCCAAGGACTAAAATCATGAGAACCAAAAACTCTAACTGCTATGTTGCGGAGGTGGAGAATTTTTAACATCGTCGTATTTGGAAAAGCATGTCTTTTAAAATACTGGTTCTTAGTCGATGACGAAGCATTCTTTATTTCTAAGAAAAATGTATTTCAACAATACTTTCCTTAAGAAGATATTATTTTGAAATATTTCAACAGTATTTTGAGTTTGTCCAAATGTTTGGAGACAAGGACTAAATTTCACTCCCTAGGGAATAAGAATATCATATTACATCAAAGATGAGCATTTTGTAAAAGTGAATATAAAAGTGTAGGTATTTCCAGGACTTATGACCTGCTATTGGCTGAAAATTTAGGTGCCACAAATAACTAGGTACTAATCGCGGAGGGCAAAATTTGACGGATGTCATGTTTCAAAAAAAGTGTACGTTCAGTTTTTGAATGCAATAAAACGACCTTATTTCAACAAATATTTGTTTTTTGCACCACTGTATGCCAGAAAGCCCAACTACAGCAAAAAACACTTGGGATTGAGAAAAATCACATTCAATTTTTGTAATCGAACCTGGAACCTTCCGTGCGTGAATCAAGTGTCTTAGCCAATACAACACGGCGGTCACCTTATAAAATAAATACTTAATACTTCCTTGAAATAAATGAACACGTGTTTATTTTAATTAATTATTTCAATTAAATTACAAATTTAAATACTTCAATTAAATTAATTTAACAATAAAATCACTATGTAAAGCGCCCTTGAGGTATTTTATTACGAAAATGGCACTACATAAGTTATCCATAATAATAATAATAATAATAATAATAATATTTTTTTTCTTTTATTGAGGAAACATACAGTACAATTGCATCGTTTTATAGAATATACAGTTAGACTTAATTCTAATGGACCAGTGAAGTTTCCATATTGGGTTTATTATCATTATATCAAATCTTAATTACATGATCTAAGGTTATCAATTAATTAATTTGAATGTAAAAAAGAAGTGAAAGAAAATATATGAAAATAATTTAAAAATTAAAATCAAAGTTAAAAAGTTATTTATATCTACTACTCACGTATTTTCATAAATGGAAATAATATAAAAGTAATTACACGGTAAGAATTGAAATAAATAAGAATAAAAAAAACATGCTCAAATGCAAAAAAAAAATGTTTCAAAAAGGGAAAAACAAACATATTTTAAGGGATTCAAAGAAAAAACAATGAAAAGAAACTTTAAACGAAATAAGAGACAATAAATTTAAGTTAGTTTATATACCATCTTCAGAAATAATTATACATAAACGTAAGAAATGCAATGTATAATTTTTAGAAGCAATTCTATATGTAATAACAAGTAGTTTAAAAGTATAAAAACATGTCAATCGTAGCTGAGAAAAAAGAAAAAGTAAAAAGTGAAAGAGAGTGAATAAAATTTAATTCAAGCTATATTAGTAGTAATACAAATTTCAGTAAAAAAAAAAATTAAAAATAACCATATTAAAGTATGCAATGTGATGTGATGTAAGAGAAGAAAGAAAAATATATAAACGAACGTAGGTAGCCAAACATTATAAACGGTAAAATATTCATACATGTATACGTGATATTCATTATTTTATTTATTGAATGTAATTTATCTTATAATAACAAAGCAACCTTACATTCAATATACTCTGCCAAATATTTGATGGGGATCTCCTTAGAAGATGAAATTAATATGCCATTGAGACGCTGTAATGTTATTTTCGTGCCTCGAAATCAAAGAAAGTATCCAGTAAGCTTCCATACTGATAAAGCACTCTTAGTAATGAAATAATCATGAGTTATTGTCTTCAGAAAGCTAGGGAATAATTAATCCAGGAGTGTTCGCCAGAAAGGACCTGTCACTGTATTTCTGATCCACTTTTCTACCTGAATTTCAAATACCTTCAAAATTACATGAGTAAGGCGTTTTATTCCCATGTTATACATTCAGCGAGTAATAAATGTTGCAAACATATTTTCATTTTCTTGATTCAACCAACACTTCCGATATGGCCACCACCAGTCAACTCCACTTAACCATGTCCATGGGCTAGCTTCGCTTCATCCTCTGACAGTCCGGTCATCCAAAAGTAGTAGACAGTTGACGACGGTATCGTACGGTGATTTAAATAATTCATATGTACCATTAGGGTTTATTTTAAGCATATAAATCCTAAAAACTTGGAATTATTTACAAAATCATCGACATAACCAGCTTTGGTTTAAATACTGCTATTTCTACTACTCCACAGTATTTTTATTGACTTAAAAAATAGTAATAAGAAAAATAAATACGTGCTTTTTTTAAAAAAAATATTTTATTTAATGAGGAAGTTCAGCTGTGCGAGAAGTCGTAAAAATAAAAGCATAAAATTATACCGCGAAATTTCTTGAAAATGCATGCAAAAAAAATATTAAAAAATATTTTAACAAAAACGAACTACTTTGAACGACTTCACTTATTCATATGAATCAACCAATGATATGAAAGTTGTGGAAGATTTTCGGTTTGCTCACCGTCAATGGACCAATCGGCGAAACTGACCGAGAAGACGCGAGAGAGAACTTGGGACATCACACGAGTAGTTTCAGAAACACAAAACTTAAAATATTAATTTGGTATAATAGCCCATTAATATTTTTTTCATAATTAAAATGAACACTGACGTTCCTCATTCCTTTTATATAAAAATAATCAAATATTTATATTGAGAGCAACCTTTTCACGCGGTGAGATTGATAATGAATATTGAATTTCTTGAATCAATAATTATACCTTTTTGTATTACAGAATAAACTGAATATATGTAGAAAACAATATTTGGTGTTTGATTTCGCCCCTAGGGTGCTATCAAGAGTGAAATGTAAAGAAATCATTTTTAAAAAGGGCATTCGAAAGACTAGGCATTTATAGAGGTTACGACCTGTCTTTTTGACAGTGTGTAAAGTGGCCACGTAAACCAACCAATGACAGTTCATAAGCCCTGTAAAGGGTTTGACTTCCATATTCCCTTCTCAAAAATGTTTTCCCTATCATTTGTAATAAATTTTAATCTTTATTTAGTTTATGGAAATACTAATTACAATTATTCATTTAAAATTGGTTAGCTTTAATAAGGCATTGTCAAATGTATTTAATGAAAATTGTTTAAATTAATGTCCTTATGCATACTTCACTATAATTAACTTATTCATAAATACATGTTAAGACAAAATAAACACGTGCTTTAATATGTCAGACTTTTATGTATTTAGAATATGCTAATAATGCATTTTCTGCAAATTATAAAAACAACTTATGCGATATAAAAAAATATTGTGCGTACATTAATATAGATAACTCTTACGTTTGTGGAAACTGTAATTATTTAATTTTTAATGTAAATTACTTTACACACATATTTTTTTATTTTATTTATTGGGGAAATCAACAGTAACACATGTAAAAAAATATAACAAATAATATATACAGAGAATAAAACCATTGACAGATTTCCACAGAAATACATTAAATACTCGTACAATACATGTTAGTGTGTTAGGGTGAGTGAGAGTATGTGAGAGGGTGGGTGAGTGGGTCTTATAATAAAATGAAGGTGGACATGTGTGTAAATATTATTGCACAAGTGTCAAAAATATGATAAATTAGAGATAAAATAAGATTGTATTATAGAAACTTAGTATAAGACAAAAAGTATGTTTTAAAATGTTAATTTGGTACAATCCAAGGGATCAGTAAGGGGGAAGTTCAAAATATATTCACAAGCAAAACGTACAAGTGGAGAGTTCCAGGCATAGTTCGTACGAACTGCTGGCACATGAAATAGAGAGCTCGTCGATTTGACGGGTGCGACATCCAGGGACATTTAATGATAACTCCGACATAAAAGCCGGGCTATCAAGGCGTCCACTAAGTATGTCATGAAGGACCCCCATGTCTAATAGTAGACGGCGATCTTCTAAACGAAGCAAGTTGTGCTTTTTGCAGGGAGACATATAATTTATATCGGTATACCTACCTATATATACGTTAACATTTGTTGTAATCAGAAAATATTTTCATCGTGGGTATTCAGTAGTTAATTTAATATTTTAAAAATGTAAAACTAAAGTAGAACTGATTATTTGCCTTCAATAATTTTTCATAAGACGTGTATGTACATATTATAGCTTCGTATTTTTTTGTAATGTGCTCTAGGTTTTAAAATGACAAAAAAAGCCAAAGCTTTTTGTGAAGTACTATATGTATATAGGCGCGTCGTGTATTTTTTTTAAAAGGTTTTTGCTGTGGATTTGCCGATAATATGCTTTTTATTATTGCTGCAACATGTATTTTTCCGTGTTTAATAAAACTTTGTTGGGCAAAATGCATTAGTTCATTTGAAGAGTCACTGGTCACCGGTAACTTTGTTTGCCCCTTTCTCTTCAAACAGCTCGTTAAGCGAAAATCTCTAATTCGGCGGAGATGGAATCAGAGACCATGGATAGAAGGAGATTGAAAGAGTTGTAACTGTAGTTTTATTTATCAAACGAATATTGTTTATTATGATAATGTGATACAATAACAACTTCATTTGCGAGCCAACCATCGTATTTTAATACAAAAGAGTTTCTTTGTCTGGATTTTTGGATAGTTTGATAATTCTTAAACGGAGAGAAACTTTTTTTTTTACTCCTTTGTCTAGATCATGCATTTGCATTTTTGGTTTTGGAAACCAGATTGTTCGTCCACAGAATCTCCACCAACTGAAGCTAACTGATTCTAGCATGGCTTGGATTTATAAGCAAAACAATACATTATCCTGAATATCGCAGCGTTACGCAGTAAAATTATAATATTGTTAAAAAGATAAATGAATAATCTACAGCAAATAACAAAAAATGGCGAGAAATCTTATGAGAAACATAAGTTTGTCATCCATGCATTCAAGACAATTTACACAAATAAAAAAAACACATTAATTCTTCTTTAATACCAAGAAACACAATAGAAAAATATTTTATATATCTAATAAAATACTTTAGTATTTACCTATAAAAAAACAATTGTCATTTTAATACCAACAACAATCAAAAATTTTAAGTAAATATTTAAAACATAACTTTCAAAAACACCCTTCGGTCAAGTTTGAAAATAAGCTAATGAATAGGTTTACTAATTGCTCCCATTTATATGAATATTTAGTACCCTTAACATTTGATTTTCCCTAATAATTTGCATTTTATCTAACCAACTATTTAACTAGAGTATTATGTATATTTTTTTATCTGAGGGATGACGTTGTGGGCTTAGATGAGCCCGTAATTACACGAATGCAAAAATTGTGCTCCTGCGATTTGGAGCTGGTAAGAGACAAACAGGGTTGATCCCATTGGGAAACATTCGAAGCATGAGAACCTACAATTTGTACCACATCATCATCCTCCTTTTACGCATTAAGTGGCGCATAGGGCATTGAATTGGTACGCAAAATGCAGCGTAGTTCAATCATCGATTACACGAACGTAAGGTGATCAGTATTGTGCCTCAAATGTCAGTCCAGAAACAATGAAATATTGCAATGAATTAACGATCAGTTCACCTCCATCCTGCCAAGATAAATATGGATTTGTAATATTTTCATGTGATCAACAGAACCCTACCAATTTAATACAAATTCTAATGTATTTACTTTTAATTTATTTAACATGAATTGTAGTCTGCTTTACTCTGCCAGTTATTTAACCCATTGCGTAATGTGACTGTAATTATAATTTGATAATATTATCTTACAAATGACATATTATTGAATAGAAAGCGGATACCTGCTAAACTTTGAGGGTATGTGAAGGCTTCTTACTAAATCCCTTGTTTGAAAATGTGTGTTTCATAATAAATTATAGATGTATAGTGGTTTGAATAAAGAATATAATCAACGAACGTAACGGCTTGTAGAGACAATTTGGTTTTCTGGGTCTCCCGAAAGCCTTAAAAGGAAACGGCGCGCAGTCTGAATTTTCTTCATACAAACGTATACCCCTACTTTCTCCCTGGATTACGACATTTGAGCAATGGTTTTTTTATCACTTTAGATATAAACCATTAGCGTGTCGCTATTATTTTGCTTTTTTAATTAATGATTTTTGATGGGAGCTAGGACTGTCTAAAAAGCAATAGAAGCGCCCAGTTTTATATGCTGTCTTCGGATGCACGGTATACAAATATGATAAATCATTTTTAAAAAAACTACAGACATCGAAATTTTTTTTTTTTATGAAATCGGTTTAGTTTTGGGGTGCGGAAAACAGGAAAATGAAACTTTGATTTTTTTCGATGTTGGTCAGACGCGGAAGGAAAAAAGTTGAATTGACTTCTAACAGCAAAGGCTAAAGACAATTGGCTAATTTTCTCTCAACTGAAATGTCTGTTTATTTTACAGTTACAAATGTATGCTTAAAAAAACAGAATTATTAGCGTTCTTATAATTTACCCAAATATATCAATTTTGGTAGCAATTTTAAACCAGTTCTCACGAAATTACTCACAGTTAGAAAATAGAAATCTAGTTAGAGCAAAATAAGGTTCGAACCTCAGACCTCTGCTCCGTGAGTCCGAAACACTTGCCATGGAACTGTAACCCGATTCAACATTTAATACATATAATACAATTTCTTTATTATTTTCAATAATCCTACAACAAAAACTACAAAAGTACAAAAAAACATTTTTTTTAAATAACAGTTTTATGCACATTTTTTGTGGATTTACCCACCCCTACAAACAACTGGGGTTCAAACTGTTAGTGAGGATGCAGTGAGTCACATCTTGCTAGAATATGTGATTCTATAAAATGCTGCGAACGCTCAGTTGAATTCCACCGGCAACAGACTCCAAACTGACTAGTCCAACTCCGGCCAATAACACTCACACACACTCATAATGATGTGATCACAGCAGATTACGAGGGGATGAAAGGTGAGATTTTAGCGCCTCAAAACCCAAACCAACCAGCTAAGGGAAGGTAACCACTCTGGTCATCTTTTCCCAGGAATCACTACGGCGGCGGCGAATACATCAATAAGCAGTCGTTCTGGCTGCGAAATGTAAAATTAGCGCAGGAAAGATACATACGCTTTTGCTGTAGTGATCGCCAACGTCGGGGGGACCCGGCAAGGCACTAGAAGAAAAAGACAACAACAATAAACGACATCAATAACAATATTTTACCTCGATTGATATTTCAACAAAGACAAATAATATTTTTGAGATGGTAATTAAGAAGGGTATGTACAGTGGTTTATGACCTTGTTTAGTTCAAAATCAGTAATATTCCATGCTAATTACCTTTTATTTCCTTATTTTCTAGTTTCATCTTTATGGTACGTACCTTTTTACTAAAATTGACAAACAGGATAAGTACTTTGTTATTTGTAACACGTTTTCAAAATGACATTCTACGTTATTCTTGGAATCGTCGCTTACGGTGTAAGTGCAAATCTTATCTCTGTCATCATTCCATGTCTGCTCCCTAGTTGAAACATATGGTGTCCACGAAGATCCTCCGGGCATCTCTGTCGGCTTCCAGTTCCTGTGCATTCTCCCAAGTCAGGTTCGAATCCCGTCGTTCTGACATGAACTGCAGACGAATAATTAGCAGTGGACGTCCCGGACGCTGAGAACCTGATGCCTTGTAAAGTAGGCAAGCGAGGTTAAGGCTTTCAGGAGGCATTTGCTGTACATGGCCAAGCCAACCGAATCACGTCTGCTTGATAACAGTTGTCATCGGAGTTTGCTGAGTTATTGTATATGTAATTTTTAATACTATTTAAATGTTATTTGTGTTTTTTTCTTTTTATATACTTTTTTTGGCTTGTATACATAATTTCAATTTTTTCAACGTTTTTTATAAAAAAAATTAACCTGTATTGGGTGTGCGCATATTTTGTTAATTAAAAAAAATGATTTTATTTTGTACTAGTTCAGTATGTATATATACATCCATGTAATTTTTAAACTTTTTCAATTTTCTTTCCCAGATTGCATAATGTAAACATTATTTTGAATTTATTTCCATGCCTAGTATTCTGTTTATTCTGTTATTTTCAAGTATTTTTCATACTCTTTTTAATTTGTAGTATATCATAATTTTAATTTTTCTGCTTTTGTTAAATAATATTATAGTTTAAAAATTTAAAAACGTCTCTAAAAAAATTATTATCTGTATGTCCCTAAATGAGTTTTTTTTTTAAAAAACTCCTTGGGAATATTGTATATAATTATGTATAATATGTTTTCAATATAATAAAAATAAAAAAAAATAATAAAAAAAAATATTAGGATAATTCCATATTTTTTGTGCTATAAAGCGAAATACATAAAGCATCACTGTATTTAAGGTAGGTCCATTGACCATGTACCTTTTCTTTTCTTTCAAACACTCAAATAAATAAAACAATGCTGAATTATATCGATTTGCTAGTTCAATCAGTTTCGTTCAAATCTGTAATTGGCTTGTTCAACTAGCTTTTTAGACAATGTATTATTTACAATTCTGTATATCATAGTCATCTTTATTTTTTGAATTTTTTCAACAGCCAATTTTCGTCAAGTAAAACAGAAAACTTTATTGATGTGCCTATGATTCTGGAGAATTATTTCACCTACCAGCAAACGCTCGCAAATTATTTTCCCAAGGAAGCAAAATCCTGTACCTACTTTAGACATGCTCGTAATGTTGTTGAACATGTCACTTATATACATCACTTGATCCACTCTTCAATCTGCGCACAACTCACATCTATTATCCACTTTAAAGAACCGTTCTAAAATGTGTGTTAATATATTTTAAATTGTTTATAACGGGTGATTTTTTTGTCGTGATAGAATTTTCGAGGTACAAAACTGTTTCGTGTTAAACAAATGATAACTAAACAGATGCACAATCGAGTTCGGTGATTTTTTGGTCCCCCTGAAATACGATGATGATGATGATGTTTCTGTATCATTAATAAATAAATAAGTAATACTATTCCCGAAATAACGCTGGAAAAATTATGAAAGTAAGTAAAATGCCGTCGGAATGCGATCGCTCTGGCGAATGTGTGGTAAAATGATGTATAATAGGTGCACAAATGTCGAGATCCGTGAACTGTGTAAGGTAGAGATATGCATTATCGACAAAATTAAGAAAGGGGTGCTGTGTTGGTTTGGACTTGTAGAGCAAATGGACAGCGAAGGAACGGCTAAAAGGATCTACGATGCGAAGGTTGACGGATGCAGAAAACGAGGAAGACCGAGAAAGACATAGCACTATCAAGTCCATCAAATACTTGAAGATAGAAATGTCAAGAGTAGGAATAATCGGCGTGCGTGCATGAGAAGGTGCATGAATGTAGTGGAAACGAGGTCTGTATGCAAAGACCGAGTGATATGGCGTTCTATCCTTTTTGCCTACCCCTACGGGGAAACAGCGAGATGGTTTGTTTGTTTGTTATTTGAAAAATTGAGCCAATAGAATGCACTACATAACTGTTAGTCGCGGACCACTATATATCATCTTCCAAAAATTAATGTGTATATTTTAATTTTTTCGAACAGAATTTATAAAAACAAACTCATTTCAACAAATACTTTATTCCATTATTTCAATATAAAGTCGTATCACCCTTCAAAAAAACACCCCATTTTACTCCTTAATACAATTGCTGTACCGATGCAATGAAGCATGCAGCATTGCTATGAACCATAAAGGTTGATGGGTCTAACAACATTACATATCGTGTATGAAATTTATGTACAAAATATATCCAGCTGACTTTGTTGCGTTATAAAATAAATAAATAATTAGGTGTGAATAAAGTTAGAAATATTTTTTTTCAATTTCATCCATAATAACGTTTCTTTTTTTTTATGCCCTGCGTCAAGGCGGATAAAAAATACGATTATGATTGTGGTATAGAACCAAAACTCAGGACAAGTGTTTTAGAAAAACTAAAGAATAAAACCTAGTACAGATAAATCCGTCAAGTAACGTCGTGATTCTGGACAAGCACCTGAAGCGTGAGACTGATCAACTTACCCTCCATGTTACAAAAAAGATCAGGATATACTGTAATTGGAGTACTAATACACCAACAGGATACTCGCTGCCACAGTTTGAATTGTGCTTTTCAGTTATGCTTACGCTTTTTTTTTCTGCAAAATATGCTATTGTGAAATCACAACGATTTACGAAATGAATCACAAACGTATCTTCCTCTTTTGGTGGTTCCTTTATCTCCTTCCTTTTCAACTTTCTAGCGATGACTGATCCAGAGTAATATATTCAGATTATAAATAAATAGGGCAGACCGAGGAGAGTTGTAACAGAGAAGAGTTGAAACAATGGCGATTTTGAGAAATTTATGATCGATGGTATGGTATGATCATTTTTTGTTTTTTTTGCGTGCCATTTGATGGTGTCGGCAACAGAGCAGTTTATCGGGAGGGGTTGTATTTACGACATCTGGACGGAAAAAATAGCAAAAGTAAGTTTTTGCCAGAATTTTGATAGCCTGTTATTCTATACGTATTACGTGAACGCTGATGTAAAATTATTTCTAATATGCACTGACTATTCAAGTTTTAAAGCGTGGTATTGTTTTTTATAGCTCACCTCCATTATTCCGAACAAGGCCTGATGTTTTGGGCCTAGGAAAGTTGAAACAGCTTGTTTTGGTACCAGGAGAGTTGTAACGCAGGGAATTTTCACAGTTTTAGCCAATTTTTGCAAAAACCTCCGATCATTTTTTCCTGTTATTTTATTAAGATTATATATCGTATAAAATTGGCTATGTCAAAATATAGAGGTCATTGAGTTAGGTCTATTTTAGGCTGAGATATACTGGGTAATGTAAAAAACTGTTTCAATCCTTCTCGGTCTCCTTTAAGATTTGTATTATTTATGATTGTTTCGTCTTCTTTCGGTGCAGCGGTGCACTGCGGCGGAACCATTTCTGTTCCGCGTTATTTTTATATTCCGCAGCCAGGACGACTACTAACTGATGTAATCGGGGTATTGATTCCTAGGAAAATATGACCAGAGTGGTTTCCCGTCGCCTTCTCTGGTGGACTTCTGTATCGGGGTTACTTTCCCTTAGCTGGTTGATTCTAGTTTGTGGCGCCAGAAACTCATATTTCATTCTCTCATTATCTGCTGTGACCACCGAAACCGAAAATCTTCCACGACTCTGTTATCATTGGTTAATCCATTTGTAACGTCATTCAAAGTAGTTCGTTTTTATTTCATACATTTTCGAGCAACTGAAATTAGATGGTCTTATTTTTACTGCGCGTAAGAAAACATTTTTTATATCTAATTTCCCGTAGATCCGAAGTTCCTCGTTACTTCTAAAAAAAGTTTTCTATCCCCGTTAAAATATTTATCGATATCGATAACCTCCCAGGGGGTAAAATCCAGTATGTACATTTTTTTTAAATAATCGTATTAGTAATAAATATCGTAACAAATAAACAATACGCCTTAATTCTAAGAAGTTAAGCGGTTTCGTCTAATCATAGGTCTGTCGACCAATATTATAAGCTTTAACGATCTTAAATACCAAGAAAAAAGGAATGCAATACTCACCCGGTCTTTAAGGTCTATTTTTAATATTAGTTTATATGCGTAGAGTATTAACCTTTTACGGAAAATTAAAAATTTTAAAAATGGTCTCATTAAAGGTTTTTTTGGATGGTAATGAATTCCAGGTCAATAAATTGTAGCAACGAAATAAACTACGAAAATCATCATTATGAACAATTATAATCATCTTTTCGCACCCAGTGGTGCATAGGGCAAAACATCGGTCAACCAAATGCAGGCTAGTTTGTTCATTCGTCACATGAAAGTAAGCTGATTAGTGTTTCGCTTCATTTGCTCATCCTGGAACAATGAAAAATTCCAGTTTAAAGCAATTTTCCAAAAGGACTCTTCCAGGGTTTTGGTTCTATTACATACAGTGAAATCATTTCTTGATAATTTGCAAGTAAAGTTTCGGTAGCTTTTGTACCGTATTCTTCTGTTTATTAAATTATTGTTTGCAACACATTGCAAGCTGTGAAAAACTAAAAATGGTGGCGTGTCTACCTTTATGAACATATTAGGTTCTCCAATATAATACTATTTTCAGGAAAAATATTCGAAATTAGGTTTTGTCTATAGGAAAAGACCATTATTCAAGTTTTTTGTTTGTTATAGTTATCTTTTTTTTAAATTTATTGCAAGGCGCAAGTTCTATTTGGAAAATTAAACATAATAGTATGAAGGATTTAGTTACATATATATAAAGAAAAGTATTACTAGAAATATTAAAAATTTAAACATGTTTTTTTTATATTATTATTGCATCGGACACCATATTTGAGTTTTACATTTTAAATATTTAATATTTTAATTTAAAAACTCTGATAACACTCTACGCCTAGAAAACGCTTTTTTTATCAAATTGTTATTTTTTCCTATTTGATTTGATATTACGCTAAAAAAAAAATTTTTCTTCATATTCCCGCGCAGTTCAGAATTTATTGCTTTCGAATTTCGATAATTTCCTTTTTTTTGCTTTGTATTATTTTTTGGTATAATCAAGTAGATAAAACAAAAAAAACTGGTGGTTTCCGCAGTAGAATTGTATTTTGAGAAAACCCTATATTGTGTTTTGAAAAATCTCCAGAGAAAAAAAGCGAAACTTTGAAACTGGTTTGGACAACTAAATGTTTGAAATTCGTCAGAAATTCCTCATAACTGAAAACATGATATTGGGTCGACCGATGGTGATGGTTAGATTTCATCGCAATTTTCAACAATCTTCAGTTCTTTCATGTCTGTATTGATATAAAAATATGCAAACATTTTACATACATTTTTTTTTTACAAATTTTTACCACATTCGCATTTTTTGAAACCCAAATATCTCGACTTGAGCTGATCGGATCAAATGCACAATTACAGTGGCAAAAATATAATCAATTACTCCTAACTCCTCAGAGGATTGAGGTGCCTCCCGGTGGAGACAATTTGGAGAGTCCCTTTTCAGAGCTCTGAAATTTTTCAGGTACAATAACTTTTGTGCATTACGAGATATCGTCTTGCGATTTGCACAATGCAAACAGGTGAGATGAGTTTTTTATAAACTTGATTATTCACCATTTTATTTTGTGATTTTCGAAATGCAAACAAGTACCCCAGATCAACCCTTTAACAAATAAAAATAGTTTTCACTTTGGGAGTTAGCTAAAAATAAATAACCGCATACATAAAAAAATCAATAAATTTTGAAACGTTCGTATTTTCAAATTGTCCGTGGCCGACTACGGAACGGTCCAACTAAGCTGTAGCTCAATCACAAATAACTATCTATATAACTATAAGCGACGTGATAAATATTTCTCACCATGAATGTTTGTCGTATTAGCGATCACAATAGAACATCCGTGAACGCCTAATATTAAACTAATACAAAATATTTATGTTTCGCGACGTATAATCCTGCTGCGCAATAAAATAATTTAATTTTACCCGTGTAAATATGGAAAATATTTAAAAACTGCTATTTTTAATTATTTATTTATTATTTATCATGCTATTCATTGCATTTAGCCGGCATTTGGCAAGTCAAATGTCATGAAAAGCAGTCGCCATAGTATTTGTAATTTAATTTTCACTTTTTTGTATAAGATACTCCTTACTATTTTCCAAATGAAATAAATTGTATTATTCGCCAATTTTTCGCCAGTGAACTGAATTTACTTACGAGAAAAACAAAAAACAAACCGACACGAGCGTTGACTTAGGGATTACACACGCGTTGACTTATTACTGCGATAACTTAAGCATGTTCATTATTGTTCATTGTGATCGCTCAAATGCTTAGCATGTTCTTAAGCATGTCGATAGTTATTTTTGATTGAGCTACTGATGTACCTTAACATTGTGTGCCGATATAAATCATCAGTTCTTCAAACGACTAAGTCTTTTCTTATTCCCCTCTTCAACTCCATTTTTCTCAGGCTTCTAAAATCGTCGACTGCTCCGCCCTGCATCCCCGATCTTTACTCCATCTAGACCAGACCGAAGGTTCCACCTGCTTACAGACCGCTGTGTAAGCCAGGCTCTCGTTGTGAGAAGGTTCTAAATGAGGAGCGTCTGCGCCGCCGACATCTCCACTGAAGGGAGCGATCGGCCTTCAAAAGGAACAATACATTGGTTGGTTGGAAGAAATTGCCATTTGGCAATAAGCCCGCCAATGTACAAATAACATTATGTACAAAAAGTTAAATAAATAAATAAAAATTAATAATTTTATGATTTTGTAATACTAATTATATTTAATTTTAAAGTACTTGTGTTCTTGTGTTTCCCGAGAACTTCTTTTTTATTAATTTATTTATTCATATTTTACTCTTACAAACTATAGTCAATAATAAAAATAACGGGACCTCACTGGGGTTACACATGCCGAGGAAACTTAACAATATACTTTTTTGAAATGTTTTTACATTTGAGAATAAACAAAGAAGACGAATTTAATAAACAGAGATAATTAACAAAATATTCGGACAGTTTTAAAAACTAGGTATATATGTACATTTATATTATAAATATTACAAAACGCACAATGAAAATAACAAAAACTATACATTTTTGGAGCAGCTGATTCAATATTGGTTTGGGTGAATGAGACAATCCATTTTACTTCTACCTAGCTCCACTATCCATTTTTTATAGCCTTTTTAAACATTTTCTCGCTACTAATTGTTCTAATAGATAGCAGAATGGGTTATAGATTTTAATTGAATGATACTCAAAGTTCCTCTTTCCGAAAGTGGTATTAGTTTGTATTTGTTTAAGTTGTCTTTGTGTTGAGGATCTAGTGATTACATTATTTGTATGTGATGTATTGTAGGGGTTATGTCTTTCATTTGAGTAAGAGTAGATTTTGAATCTGTAAGTGAGTACTGTTTTAGCGTTTAATTGTTTTGGTGTCATAAGTTGTGATTTGTGGAATATTTCTTAAGTAGATGTCTGTATCGGGGCTCTGAGTATTATTTTAACTATGGATTTGTGTGCAACAAATACACTATTTAAAACTGTGTCACTCGCACCACCCCAACCGATTATACCGTACTCCAAAATCGATTGGCACAATGCAAAATAAATCTTTAAAAATATTACCTATCTTTTAACCGTTTTCATAATCAGC
>NW_028277759.1:0-79972 GCF_059751315.1 Micrasema longulum
TATTGAAAATTCGCCGTGTGAAAAATACTGCAAAAATTAAGTATATTATTATGCGACAGTATGTATTATGGTCTGCCCTAACGGAATATATATATTAATTTTAATAAATTTTACGTTATATATTTAGAAATTAACATTTCGTTTTCTTTTTAGTAAAACAAATACAAGAAAATATGTTATACTGCAATGAAAATACGTTTCTTGCTAGAAACGCCTTTTTTATTTAGTAATTAAGTTAATGTCTTTTTTCTTTGTGTTAATATTTACTGCTTTTCAAACTAGTAACGCCGTCCTCATAATCAATTAACTTCGAAATTACCAGCAGATGCGCCCATCTTAAACTTAATTGAATAATTTCAGGTGTTTTCAAAAACGAAATAGAAAAAAAAAACTATTATTTTAATCAGTCTTTTATAATTATATATGTCAGAACCATAGAATTAAGAAAAGTCAATATTTTTTTGCATTGCTGTGACTATTCACAGAAATGCAAAAAAGATATTTAATTAATTATGTGTTTTCTCGGTAAATGTATACTAGACTAGTTTTATTTACTTCCCTAATAATTGATATCAGACAAAGCCACAGCGAAGCGTGGCCGGGTTCAGCTAGTTTTCGATAAAAAGTGTGCACATGTAAGAATGTCAGTGCAATAATACTATTAAAAGAAAAATGTCATGTTGACACATTACCGTACACAACTGATAACCTTAGGGTAGCCAGTGTAAAAAAACATTTTTATTTTTTAAATTTATTTATTTATGAATTTATTGCAAAAAAATAATATGCATACTTAATAACAGGGAATCTATATAAAACCAATTAATGTAAAATGAAAACGGAGTGTTCTCTGTTTATGATAGTCTCCATCTAACGTGGCTCAGCTTGTTCTAAGATGGAGATTTTCTATATTTAGAGCATAAGTAGTCCTATACTAATAAAACGATAACATAAAAAAGAAAAACTAAAACTACTTAATTATAAATGCCTAGCTTATAAAATATAAAAAAATAAAAATCATTAATGTACAAATATAAACTATATATATGTGCCAAGAATACATGTTACTTAAACATAAATAATATAGTATAAAATATAATAAAAAAAATATAAAGAAATGAAACATTGTTCTTAATGTTTGTTGTTTAACCGTAATATATATATATATATTTTTTTATATAAAGAAATATTTGCGTTCTTATGATTTACCCAAATATTTAATTTTGAGGGCCATTTTCAACGAGTTGTAAATAACTCACTATTAGAAAATGGGAATCAAGTTGGGGTAGAGTGGGATTCGAACCACGGACCTTTGGTCCGTGAGTCCGAGACACTAGCCACAGGACCACAACCCGATTCTATTATATTATTCGCAACAAAGTACAGTTTGGCGACAGAAGTTATGTAAATAATAATAAAATGTAAAAAATAGTAAATACGCACAGTTAAAGTTATTCTCAAATATAATGACAGAACATAATATAAAACACAATAAATAGAAAAACAAACATATTAAATAAGAAAAGAAAATAAGAGATCTGCAAGAAGTGGGTGAGGAAAAAAAGCGGAAGAGTGGAGAGGGATTTTTATAACATACAGTCGAACTTGGTTATAACGAAAATAAGAACTTATTCTAGTCGGTAGCACTTACTATGCCCAACACTCTTTCCTCTATCTATCTAACTGTTATGTTTTTTTTCGTCAATTGATATATTTAACACGCCCCTAATTTATTTCAATAAAAATTAAGACTCATTCTTTCTGGCTGCGATACGATCTCACACTTACAAACACCTAACCACTTACTCCCACACAAATACACACAAACACACCTATACCACCCTTTTGTTATACCACAATTTAATATGTATGATTTTTAAATTCATTTCAACACAGAGGGAAAACATTTTTGAGAAGGGAATATGAAAGTCTAGGCATTTACAGGGTTTATTACCTGTCATTGGCTGGTTTGAGTGGCCACTTTATACACTGTGTAACATTCACCATTCTGCCCATATTTGAACATCCACATTTTCTCAACTCTTCCATCTGTTGACTTTTGTGAAGTAAAAGAGCAGAAACCTTTATCACGTGGGTGAGATTCATCCGGCTCAAATCACCTACTAGGCAACGCTTGGAAACAATTTTCCAATTTTTACACTTCTTCTTTTACCAGGTAGTTAATTCAACAATGTTTGAGTATGTCCAAATACTTCCAGACTGGCTGGATTTCCTCCCTAGGGAGTTATTCATATTTAAATTAATTTCAACAGAGAGGGAAAACATTTTTGAGACGGGAATATGGAAGTCTAGGCATTTACGGGGCTTATTGGCAAACATGGGCAGAATGGTGAATGCTACACAGTGTGTAAAGTGGCACTTAAACCAGCCAATGGCAGGTCATAAGCCCTTTACATGCCTAGACTTCCATATTCCTTTCTCAAAAATGTTTTCCCTCTCTGTTGAAATGAATTTAAAAATCATACATATTAAATTGTGGTACAACAAAATGGTGGTATAGGTGTGTTTGTGTGTATTTGTGTGGGAGTAAGTGTTTAGGTGTTTGTAAGTGTGAGATCGTATCGTAGCCAGAAAGAATGAGTCTTAATTTATATTGAAATAAATTAGGGGCGCGTTAAATATATCAATTGATGAAAAAAAAACAAAACAGTTACATGGCTTATTGGCAAACATGGGCAGAATGGTGAATGCTACACAGTGTGTAAAGTGGCCACTGAAACCAGCCAATGACAGGTCATAAGCCTTTTAAATGCCCAGACTTCCATTCTCCCAGATTCCTTTCTCAAAATATGAATAACTCCCTAGGGAGGAAATCCAGCTAGTCTGCAAGCATTTGGACATATTCAAACATTGTTATATGATTTTTATTTGAGAAACTTTGCTGGTCTGTCTTTAAACTGTATCTTTTTAATGTAGTTATATACAAGATGATAATATTTCATCGCTCACTGAGTAGTCACATATGAATAAATAGAATTATAATAAAATAAAATTTACTAATATTTAATAAACAATCATCATTACAAATGAGCTTTTTTTTAAGAAACCAAATTTCGTACTGAAAAGTCGAATTATCCTTATTTTATTACATAATTCAGTCCTGAATGTCTTTTCAAATAATTTAAAGGGCATTTCTCGTATTGTTTTATTCCTTAAAGAGCAATACAACAACATAATGAATTTTATTAACACGACACAAAGTGTTTTTCGAGTCACGTAATTTTGTTTTTTGTAAAATTTGAAAGGAACGAGTTAATTATGTAAGAACATAATTAAGTTTGAATGTCAGACGTTTCTTTGATAAACGTTTAAGGGAAGCCAATCGATTCATAAAAGCCATTCTTTTTCACCGTATTCAAACAAATCAGCCCCCGCACTCGTGGTGTATGGCTAAAGCGCCTCTGCACGCTGGCCTAGTTGGCCAATACGCTGGCAAGCGTGTAGAGGGGGCTACACAAATTATGTTTGCAGGTAGTCAAAGATTGCTTAGTAAGCTAGACATACCTTCACTTAATCCTCTTATTGTCAATGGTACCAATATTCAGTACAGGAAATCCGTAAAAAATCTAGGAGTACTAATGGATGAACATCTTTGCTGGCGAGCTCATGAATTAAGCCGCAAAATATTTTTCAGTCTACACTCACTTAGAAGGTTGCAAAAATTCTTACCCATTAGTACTAAATGCACTCTTGTACAAGCATTACTACTACCCATTCTAGATAACGCTGATGTTTCCATGACTGATTTAAGCTGTGAGCAACTCGATAAACTTGAACGACTTCAGAATACATGCATAAGGTACATTTTTGGTCTTAGGAAATATGACCACATTTCTGATTATCGTAGGCAACTGAAATGGCTCAAAATTAGACAGCGGAGAGACTATCACTCCGTCTCACTTCTGTTCAATGTACTTCATAGTCCTAACGCTCCTATATACCTGTGTGAAAAATTTCAACGCTTATCAGTTCATGGTTTACCTCTTCGTTCTCATTCTCAAGGCACTCTCTTAATACCCATACACAATTCCTCTTTCTTCTCTAACTCATATAGTGTCCATGCGGCTCGACTGTGGAATCATCTCCCATCCACCATCAAAGATGTTACTACATTATCTCTGTTTAAATCACGTCTGAAGAAACATCTCCTTTCTCTTCCTTAATCTCTCCTCCTTTCCTTTTTCCTCTTTTCGCTTTTTTCCTTTTTCCCATTGTTTTGATTTAAGGTAATTTATAAACAAAAACGTTTATTTCTATTTTTAAATATTTTTAACTTTTTAATCTTTTTTTTTTCTATTGAATATGTTCTGTAACTTGAATTATAAAAATAAAACTTTTATTTTATTGGTTGGTTGGAAGAAATTGCCATTTGGCAATAAGCCCGCCAATGTACAAATAACATTATGTACAAAGTTAAATGAATAAATAAAATATTACTGGTGTATTTTTGGGCAAAAAATTAGATTCTAAGCTTCAATGGGGTCCACATATAGCTGGTTTATCGAACAGACTTCTGCAGTCTATTAAAAGATTCGACATCTAACTGATGTAAAAACAATTGAACGAACACCTTGCTAGAATGAAACTTTCCTAAACTTCTGGTGTAGGTTCTGCAGTGCTGATGAGGAAACACCTATACATATTCTAAGTGAATGTAATGCTTTACATAATAAAAGAAGCCTCATTCTCGGGGGACCACTAGTTAAACCTGAGGATGTTAAAAAGCTCGCCCGCTATCTTATATTTATTTTTTTGTACATATAATAATATTATATACATTTTTTGTACACTTTGCCCATCTAACAAGGGTACATATCCCGTTCCAAGCTAGGCAATATATATGTATATATATACATACTTACATACATACATACACATACACACATACGTATACACATGCGCATAAACATACAAACATACACACATATATACATATAATTTACAAAAAATAATAATTATATGCGAAACTTCATAATTGCCTTTAGTATTCTTTTCATTATTTTTTTTAACATCTAGTAAGAATCTACAATATTTTGAGTTTGTCCAAATTTTTGTAGACAAGGACTGGATTCAACTCCCTGGGGAACAGTTAACATTAACATATTACAACAGAGATGAAGAACATTTTAAAGAAGGTATTATAGAAGTCAAGGCATCTACAGGGCTTATGACCTGTATATGGCTGGTTTAAGTGGCCACTTTACACACTGTGTAACATTCACCATTTTGCCTATATTTGAACATCTATATTCCTTCAATTCTTTCATCTGTTGATGTTTGTGAAGTTTGTGAAGTTTGTTCCGCATTCGCCCGCTCCGACAGATACTGAACGACTCGCCAACGTGTGGGCAGTGTTGCAATTTCGTTGCCAATATGTGCGCCAGCGTACTGGCCAACGCATTGGCCAGCGTGTAGAAGCCCCTTAAGACGCACACGTGTTCCAGGATCGATTTCCAGTCCGATGATAATCTCCTTCTATGTCCAATGGTATTACAGCCCATATGGAGCTTTGGCCTTCTGCAACTTTTGCCTCCAACTCCGTCTGTCTTCAGCTGCGCACTATGTGCCTAATACGTCATGATAGTATAAATAGAGTCAGGGAAAGGGGGGGTTGACATCAACTTTGTATGGTATTAAGTTTTCTATTATCACAAAATGGTTTTCTTCCTTACAAAGTTTCTCGGAGTACATCTCAATCTTCTTCTTGGTGTAGTGTATTGTCCCCCCAGTATTAATTATTTCTCAGAGTCTGAGACACTGCTGGAATTGTTCTTCTTACAATCCAATCATACCATAATTATGGGTGACTTTAACACTTGTGTAGGGTTCATAGTCCATAATCAATGACACACACGTCCTAAAATGTTTTTCCGGAAATATTATGATGACTGAAGAAAGCAATGTCATCATTTTCTGTAGAATCCAATATAACATTTAATGCAACTCTATCAGTATTGGACACGAAATCGGGATCATCGTTCTGCAGTAAATTCACATCGTCCCTACCATGAAGAAATGAACTACAAAAGAACGTCGCCTAAAAAGAGACCTCAGGGTGTGGCAACGCCAGTCAGTCGGCCCAACAATTTCAGTTCAGTCAGTCAGTATAGCTCGACGACGTCACACAATTCCAGCATGTAGTTCAAGTGCAGTCTCTTCAACCCATCATCGCCGCTACGCTCGCGCTACACAACCAAGTTATGTATCTTATTCGCCATGTAATAAATACGCATTAAACACCAACCTAGTGTCTTCTCTGTCAATCTCTAACTGGGGTAGGAACTCCAAACAATCCTTAACAACCTATTCCTTAACTTGTTGGAAAGTGGAAATTTTACGTTATTTTTTAAGAGATGACGATACAGAACATCTTTACATCTATAATTCCTCTGTTCGTGTGATGTCACTGAACTCCTTCTAAACGGCTTAACCGATTTACGTGCGGTTTTCATAGAAATATAGATCTTTACGCTGTGCAATCGTGTGCATGTTCGTAGATATTAAAATCTTCGATCTTATGTTTAAAAAAGAAGTAAAGAGCATAAATGTTTCATTCATCGATCTACAGGGGTTGCATTTGAGGAGAATGCATTGAGAAAAAAATGGAAAGATTTTGTTTTTTTGTGTGTAAAAAATGTTTGTTTTTGAATATTTACAAACAGCATTTGTTTTTTCTGGATCTCAAACAGATTATTTCCTTAAATTCCTTATAATTTCTATCCGTTTTTTACTGGATTTTTGGTAATACTAAAATAATATTAAATTCAATACATTTTTTTAAATCGTATTCCCACATTAGTACACCCCTTTGTTGGTGAGACGACCGGAGTTTGAAGTTTGCAAAAAGAATGTCATGTTTGAAAAAATATTTATTTTACGTTTTGGAATTCAACCATAAACTACTTAAATTTAATAAATTTTTAGTTTTGGAATTCAATCGTAAACAATTACCTAGGTACCTACTAATCAATAAAAAGTATTTTTCCAAGGCAAGCCAACGCTCGGGCAGGACGTCGTCTGTGGGGTCAGCAAGTTTTCTATATATGTATTTGTTATGTGCCGTTTGAGGTGTTGAGGGGCACTTAGTAATGAGTAATTGAATCGCCCTCCAGTCGTCAATAAAAGGCAGCTTCGAAGATTGTATTATTTTATTTAGTTCACTTTTGAAGATAACAATATGTCTCCAACTACACTCGTTGGGTTTACTGTACTTTATAATTAATAATTGTTGAATTGTTGAATTGTTGAATTACTACCTGGTAAAAGAAGAAGTATAAAAATTGGAAAATTGTTTCCAGGCGTTGCCTAGTAGGTGATTTGGTTCAGCCGGATGAATCTCACTCACGTGATAAAGGTTTCAGCTCCTTTACTTCACAAAAGTCAATAGATGGAAGAGTTGAGGAAATGTGGATGTTCAAACATGGGCAGAATGGTGAATGTTACACAGTGTGTAAAGTGGCCACTTAAACCAGCCAATGACAGGTCATAAGCCCTGTAAATGCCTAGACTTCCATATTACCTTCGCGAAAACTTCTTCCCTCTCTGTTGAAATAAATTTAAATAAAATTCAAGTTTACATTTAATAATAAATTGTCGTAGTCACGACGTACAAGGTTAGGAATCTAATTTCGGCGTTACTTATAAACCTGGGCACTTTGATACATGACAGATGGCAGTAGGCATAACCATAGAAAAACATAACAGTTGAACTCGCATGCATCTTATTCAGAAATAAAGCAATGTGAATGTAGCTATGGTTGAAATACATGTCATGTCAATGATTCTAACAATAATAAATGATATAATTTGGCCATTCGGATCTTTAGCACATCAAAGATTAATTACTATTAGCGATATTTTGTTATTTTTTATATTTTGTCACGGGTCGATTACAATTTTTCAAAGGTGAAAACTTTGACGTTTAATTTCTAGATCGTAATTTAAGACGTACCTAATCATATATTTTTAGAACAAAATAATTATTTACCGTGATAGAGAGGGAAAACATATTAGAGAAGGTAATATGGAATCCAGGCATTTACAGTAAAGTGGCCACTTAAACCAGCCAATGACAGGTCATAAGCCCTGTAAATGCCTAGACTTCCATATTCCCTTCTCTAAGATGTTTTCCCTATGTGTTGAAATAAATTTGAATATGAATGACTCCTTAGGGAGGAAATCCATCCAGTCTGTAAGCATTTGGACATACTCAAACATTGTTGAATTAACTACCCGGTAAAATAAGAAGTATAAAAATTGGAGAATTGTTTTCAGGCCTTGCCTAGTAGGTGATTTGGTTCAGCCGGATGAATCTCACCCACGTGAAAAAGGTTTCTGCTCTTTTATTTTACAAAAGTCAACAGATGGAAGAGTTGAGGGAAACATAGGCAGAATGGTAAATTTTACACAGTGTGTAATGTGGCCACTTAAACCAGCCAATGACAGATCATACGCCCTGTAAATGGCTAGACTTACTTCCATTTTCCCTTCCCTCTCTGTTGAAATAAATTTGATTGAGAAAGAAGTCAGTCCACAATTTTGTAAAAATAAGATATTGATATTATCGGGTGCAGAAGGGTCAATTCTATGTTCTGCTAAAAACAGCCAGATTTATATTAATCACCCCCTGAAAATGGTGTCGATCAGAAAAACGGCATTTCTCAATTTTGTAGAAAACACCCACAGCACTAGAAAAATCTGAGGGTACTTTCGAAATCATTAAAACTGGTCAAACACATAATTAGATTCTTGTTCGCAAAGCAAAAAAAAACTAATGTATCCATTGTTTGTCATTTGTTAAAATCAAAAACGTTCCAACTGTTATGTAGATTTGATTATTCACTCTTTTCACAGAGGTGCTATTATCTCAGTTTTGTGATTCCAAAAAACGACATTGTTAAATAAGCAAATGCTCCAATAAAACGTTATTACTTCTTGTGTTTTTTAACATTTTTTGCATGATTTCGCATATCGGCCATAAACCTAAAATAAAAATAAAAGTTAAAATGTTATTTGCATCATATTTTCCAGTATCTTTAAATATATATTTTAGGTTGGGTTCGAAAAATTGGGCGGTGACGGGTTAAAATGTTTGTAAGAGTAAAAAAAAATTCACTGAATTTTTGAGAAGCACATTTTTTTTATTTTTATAAATAAATAACATATTTAAATATATATAGTGTATTTTTGTTCCCGCAAAGACGAAACTTGTCTGCGGGTTACAATTTTTTTTTTTTTTTTTTTTTAATTTATAAAAGGTATGTTCATAGTTTAATAATAAATTAAGAATAAAATTTATTTGTGTGCACATTTAAGTTTCACTTGCTGTTTTTTTATAAGTTTTTGACTATTTTGACAAAATGTAATTAGGTTTTTTTCCTCACGATTTTCAACAGGTATTAAATCAAACAGTTTTGGTACTGCACTCCCCATTGTTCTATCTCCATAGTAGTTCTTCTGTCGTGGCGCCGTCAGCTGCTGTGCCGATACTTGTCGGGTCACGATTTGATTGTATATTTTAAGTTTTGTTGTAATAAATAACTGAATTTATTTTTTAAAAATAAAATTTGGTTTAAGCATTTTGTTCCAACAACAACAACAACAACAAAACATCACGCCGTTTCCCCGTAGGGATAGGCAGAGAGGATAGAACGCCATATCACTAAGTTTTTGCATAGAGACCTCGCTTCCTCTACATTTATACATCTTCTCATGCACGCACGCCGATTATTCCTACTCTTGACATGTCCATCTTCAAGTGTTTGATTGACTTGATCGTGCCATGTCTTTCTCGGTCTTTCTCGTTTTCTGCATCCATCAACGTTCACTTCGTAGATCCTTTTAGCCGTTATTTTGCTGTCCATTCCCTCTACATGTCCAAATCAACGCAGCACCCCTTTCTTGATTCTGTCGATAATGCGTGTCTCAGCCTTAAACAGAATCGAAATGATCACGGATCTCGAAATTTGTGCACCTATAATACATCATTTTACCACGCATTCGTATGAGGGATCGCATTTCAGCAGAATTATCCTACTTTTATCATCATTTTTCCAATTCTATACTTCACTCCCATTTATTAGAGTTGGCACTAGAATTCCATTGTGAACTGCCAGTTTTGCCTACTGCGATAAATATTTTTTTGCCAAAGTAGATTTCAGTGCACCGTTCACGCTGTTCCTGGCACTCACCCTCCTTTTAATATATTTCTCAGTCTTTCCACCCCTAGTAAACATACTTCCCAGATACACATATTCTTCTACCTGATTCAGAATATCTCCGTTCACACTGATCTCAAATTTAGTTATATTTTCATCCTTTTTAAAAACCGTCACTTTCGATTTATCAACATTACTTACCAAATCGCTTTTTTTGCATACATCGTAGACTTTTGTTACCAAGAATCGCAGGTCTCATTTGCTGCTAGCAAGAAGCATGGCATCATCCACATACAGAAGACAGTTAACAGTTATACCACTCATTTTTGCTCACATTCTTAAATCTTTCAGTTCTTTCATACAGTTACCAATAGCTATTTTATTTCAGGTTATTTTCCAACCTTAAAATTCCTTCCAAAGAAGGACAAATCTAGACATGGTTTAGTTTACAGGCTTTCATTTATATATGAACGTCTTTTAGACGCTTGTTGAGGCTTTATGTACGCTAAAATAGATACGTCTTCCAGGATTGTAAACGAACAAAGTTTAAGGAATTATTTTCGGATTACTTTATTTTGACAATTGTGAAAACGTTTCACTGAAAAATGAAAACCGTAAATTTGAAAAGTAATTAACGCGTGTCTAAAAATACACGCTTCTTTTTAAATTGGGATGAAAAATAACAGGCTTAAATGTCATTCAACTCTAGAACACAATTTTGTTTACACATTTAAACCAGAAATATAATATCCTTAATATCAAATACACAAAGAAAAACATCCAAAAATGTCGGAAATGTAAGCCGTGTATGGCTGAAATTAGCGAATATAAAAGAACTTCTTCTTCTTCTTACTCAGACTTCTGTCCTTCACTGCTGGATATAGGCCTCTTCCATTTTCTTCCATTTTTCTCGGTCGGTGGGTCTTTCTTTCTTTCTTTCTTCTGCAGCCTTATTCTCTCCACTGCTGGATAAAGGCCTCTTCCAATCGTCTTCATTCCTTCCTATCACCCGCTTTCACCATCCACGTTTTACCAGTAATAGAGGCAATGTCGTCGACTCATCTTTTCTGTGGCCTTCCAACACTTCTTTTGTTTGCCCATGGTCTCCACATTATTATTCTGGGTGTCCACTTGCCATCATTTTGTCTCGCCAAGTGTCCTGCCCACTGCCATTTCAATTTCGCTGCACGATCCATGATATCCACGACTCCGGTTCGGGGCCTTATTTATTCATTTCTTGTTTTGTCTCTTAGACATACACCGAGCATCTGTTTTTCCATGGATCGTTGCGTGCATTTGAAATTCTGGCTACTTTTTTGTGTTACAGACATGGTTTCTAGTCCGTATGTAGTCACCAGCAATATGCATGATTCATATACTTGTCTTTTCAAGCATATAGGGACTTATTTATTTTCAAAAATATATTTAAGTTTGCCGAAAGCAGCCCAACTTAACCCTATTCTTCTTGGTAACCCCGCTATCTGGTTATCTTTACCAAGTTTGACTTTGAGTCCTAGATAAATGTATTCATCGACTACTTCGATTTTATTATCGTTAATAAAAATATCTCGTCCTGTTGGACTCATAATCTTTGTTTTATGAATATTCATTTCCAAACCAATCCTTTTTGAAGCCTCATGCAGTTCCATAATCATTTCGCCTAGTTCATTCATGACCACTATATCATCTGTGAATCTGAGGTAACTCAAGTACATGCCATCGATCTTTACACCCTTATTTTCCCAATTGAGGGCTTTAAATACATCTTCTAAGGCTAGAGTAAAGAGCTTTGGCGATATTGTGTCCCCTTGTCTGACACCTTTCTCTATTTTGATTTTATCAGTTTTTTTGTCCTCATTAATCCTCACATCCATAGTAGCGTTGTCATAAATGAATTTTATTAATCTAATGTATCTAGAATCAACTCGGACATTTTGGAGTGCTTCAATAACAGCCCATTTTTCAACTGAGTCAAACGCTTTACGATAGTCGATAAAAGCTAAATGTAGTGTTATGTTGTATTCAGTTGACTTTTCTATGAGTAGTCAAATCGATTGGATGTGGTATCTAGTTCCAAAGCCTTTGCGAAAGTCTGCTTGTTCTACAGGTTGATAAGAATCAAGTTTTTGTGTTAATCGGTTAGTTAGAATTTTTGTTAACAATTTATAAAGTAGACTGATTGGTCTATAATTTTCGAGATTGTCACTGTCGCTTTTTTTAATTCGGTAGGTACTTGCACCCGTTACAGCAGCTATGTCGTCGGACCATCTTTTCGGGGTCTTCCGACGCCTCGCTTATTCTCCCAAGGTCTCCATCTTAAAATTTTAGGGGTCCATCTTGTGGGGTCTTGTCTCGCAACATGTCCTGCCCATTGCCATTTCAGTCCTGCTACGCGATCCACAATATCCGTTACTCTGGTTCTGTTCCTAATTTTCTCATTTCTTATTTTGTCTCTTAGGCTTATACCAAGCATGGATCTTTCCTTGGATCGCTGTGTGCATTTGAGCTTTTCTACATTTCTTTGTGTGGGCCATGGTCTCAAAGCGTATGTAGTCACTGGCAGTAAACATGGTTCGTAAGTTTTCCTTTTCAGACAAATCGGAATCTCTTTATTTTCAAGTATGTGCCTAAGTTTTCCATAAGCTGCCCAACTCATTACTATTCGTCATTGAAGTTCCGCCGTTTGGTTTTCTATGTCCAGTTTTTTCTTATTTATTTATTTATACTTTAACATTGTTTGTATTCTTTTTTTATACATAATAATGTTCCCTCACTGGGGTGTCCCGTGCCGAGGGAAACATTTGACAAAATGTGAAACATGCCTAAGATTAGCTATTTAACAAAGTTAATATAATAATAACAATAAAAAAAAACGTAATTAATCCAATTAACCTAATTAAAATTAACATAATAAACAATAAAAAACAAAAATATTCATGAAAAACATAACAAATTTAACAGACCAATTAAAAAAATTCATAAACAGTGCATACATTTTACCTATTTGGCTTGATCCACTCATCGATCCGTGCGCAACCCACCTCCACTTTCTATTTCTGTATTGCAATTTTATATTGTGAGAACTTACTAGTAGTAGGTCAATCCTCTTTGACCGAAGATTTAATTTATTGCAGCATTATGTCCAAGATATATATATCCATCTACCATTTCGAGGTTTTATTGTTATAATAGAAAATAATGTATTAATATACAAATGAGGAAGTTCATTGGTTTTTTAAATTTTTTAATTGTTAATAGACTTCTGAACAATGTTTTCTTTTAATTTTTATGTATCTAATTATCAGCGCAATTTTTTAAAGTGTTGTATTTTTAAAATTACTTCGCGTGTGACGTGTTACGTCGTAGAGTAGTTCGTTTTTATTAAAATATTTTTCAAACGTTTTCAAGGATCTTAGCGTACATTTGACGCTCTAATTTTTACCGCGCGTAAGGAAACATTTTTTCATCCAATTCCCCGTAGGGCTGATGTTCCTAATTGAGTTATTGCATTTTTTCCACTATATTATTTTTATTTTCTTTTTTTAAAAATCATTTTTCACGCCCATAAGGAAGTTATATAAAATATGAGTATATAAATAACATAAAATTGAAAAAAATACAATATAAAGCAAAAAAATATAGAATAGTGTTTAGAAGTTAAGTTGGTATAAAAAAAGAAGATGAGTATACAAACAACATAAACTTTTAAAACTACAATATAAAGAAATTAAAGATAGGATTAGTGTTAAGAAGTATAGTTGGTATAAAAATAAATATAAAAAGATGAGGGGTATGAACAACATAAATTATATAAAATACAATATGAAGATATAAAATATAAAACTACTCCAGGGTATGCTTGGCTACAACAGTTTAGAGACTAGAAGGAATGTGTATTTGACTACGTATTTTATCGATTGTATGATCGATAATTCTGAGATTATGATGAGCATTGGTTTGTATGTTCTTGATAATTACCTAAGACAGCGTCAGCATAGATTGTTTCATATTCAGATATACAGAAAAAACCTGCCAATGGTTATGCCTGTTGGAAGGGCTACCGCTATGCACAATATCGCTCTGGATATTGATCTGTTCCATGTATCCGAAGGGGTTTTCCGGAGCAGGATTCTCCTACTACTTTGACATGAGTCTCTCTCGTGTATTTTATTCCTTTTTTATAATATGTACGTATTGAATATATTTTATTTTATTTTATTTCATTTAGGAAATCAACAGTTCTACAAATATATTTATAGTAAACAAACAGATACAGTGTATAAACTCAGAACTAATAACAGATTTCCACAAAGTATACAAAGTTAGTATAGAAAATATATTACATATTAAATAAATACAAATAAGTTTATACATATAAAAACGTTATTTTCATGTACTCGTAAATATTTTTTAATAATCAAAGAATTTTTATTTTTTAAGAGCAGTAAGTTATTGTCAATTGGGCGCAATTAGGACAAGGATGCTTGAAGAGAGGATAGTGGGAAAGGAAGATGTACATATTTATTATTATAATGTCTACCAAGTTACATAATGCATTTTTAGTGTAAATTTTAAATCTGACAGAGTGATGTTTGTGTAATCAATGTCTTTAAATTTTGTATTGTATACTGAAAAAGTCCTACGAATAAAAGCATTTTAATACCAGCTGAAAATCTTGAAGAAAAAAACCTTATTTTATTTTTAAAAATAGTCAAAAAATTATTAAACAGCAAGTGAAACTTAAGTGTGCATATAAATATATTTTATTCTCATTTATTATTAAACTATGTACTTGTATATTTTTTTAAAATAATGTAATGTAACCCGCAGACAAGCTTCTGCTTTGCGGGAGCAAAAATACAATTATGTATGTTACTAATTTGTTAAAATGAATAAAACTTATAGCAAAAAAGTTTTTAAAAAAAAACATACGATGTTTTTTACTTGTTGGTACATGAAACAGGTGGTACCGTCTACAAACCCTGGCTGGCACATGTATTGTTATTAAACTAAGTAGTTCTGTACAGTCAACTATTCCTGTCATAATTTTGTGAAACAGTAGTTGGTCCGCACCCACTCTGCGGTATTGTAGATATATGTTTGTAATGTATATGTTGTATTTGAAATAAATGAATTGAGTTGTTTTGAAAAAATCTATGCAATGTCTCACAGTAGTCTCCTGCGATGGCCTCTTCCCTTAGACAAAATCCAAACTTTTCCCGAAAATGGCTTTTGTCTTGGAGAACTTAATATGTTAATCCAGGACATTGCACACTCTTGGGGCCACAAAAGAGAAATTTCTCCAAGCGAAAGTCGTACATGTTATTGGTAATAAATAATTTAAATTACAGGTAAACCTCGTACGAGCATTTTGCTGAGATCTCTTGTGACCGCATGACCAGAGATGTGTAAATGACTCTTTTAAAAAAAATGTCTAATGTCCAGTACCTTCATAAATTGAAACACTGTCTGCCTTACAAGATAAAATAAAATAATATTTCTTTATTCTATTTCTTAAGAATTTTTATTTATCCAATGCGCATGCGTCGAATTAAAGATTGCTTGTCTGGAAGAAAGAGAAAGTCATATTAAATTGAGAAGAAAGATGAATAACACGTTATCTCAAAATAATTCAAGCGACACCTTTCGAAACCCACTCGAAAACATACTTTGAAAAATCATTCAATAAAGTTCGTAATCGCCTGCAGTTTCCCCGGTCGCTCAGGACTCTCTGGCTGTGAGTTGCGAGAGAAACATTCGTCGCTAGATATGACGCTGCGTTGTCAAAGTCGGCTTTGCGCTATTGGCTGCGTACGCGAATTTAACCCTTAAATCATCAATCCTGAAATGTCAAGTTGGCTTGTTGCGTTAAATAATTATAGAGAATTTTGTTAGGAATTTGCAAAACGTATTTGGTCTAGAATTTGTATTTTCAACTAAGAATTGTCTATGCTGGTTTAATAATCATTTTTGAAATAAGAGTTTTTTATAATTTTCCCGCCCTGCGGTCCAGTGGTTACAAAGTTTAGCCACCAAACACGAGATGCTAGATTCAATTCCGGACTAGATCAATAAATAAATAAAATATGTACTAGACCAGTCTGGAATCCTGATTTGGGTATGAATTGTATAAATTACATATAATTTACTCGGTTTGTTGACTATTGGGTTGAGGAGTGGGAAACTCTCAGGGGTACCGATATTTGCGGAGCTCTAGTCTTTTAGAATTTTGTAGATCTAGGATCTGTTTTTCGGTTCCTCACTCCTGAGAAACTGATGAACAGCGATTCTTCCATCTTTTTGGTGGTCTTCCAGGTGGACGTTGACCTGCGGGGATCTCGTGTACAGCACGTGGGCAAGTCTGTAGTGGTCAAGCGCTTGACTCACGCACGGAAGGTTCCGGGTTCGATTCCCGGTGAGAACACAAAAATTAAAAATGTGATTTTTCTCACGCCTGGGTGCTCTGTGATGTAATTCATCACTGTAATTAGGCCTCCTGGCCTGTTGTAGTGGCAGCCCCCGTGGTGTAGTGGTCAAGACGCTTGACTAGATTAAGAAATGTAACAGATATAAACAGTAGTATTCTGATTTATACGCTAATATACGCTAAAGTTAAATCTCGAGAAGATTGCCTCGTGATTCAAGACGATCTTAATCGTCTAACTGACTATTGTATTGAAAATAAACTGTTTTTGAATATAAATAAATGTGTCTGTATTACATTCACAAGGAAAAGAAAAATTCTTAATTTTGATTACAAACTAAACAATAATGTACTAATGAGAAAGCAAGAAATTAAAGATCTTGGGATTGTTTTAGACTCAAAAATACTTTTTGAATCGCATATCAAAAAAATTACCTCCATAGCATTGAGCATGTTAGGTTTCATAATTCGAATGAGTAAACACTTTGATAATCCAAAGGCCCTTATTTCATTATATTATACATTTGTCAGAAGCCATTTGAAATACGCCTCTCAGATATGGAATCCCCAGTATGCCATATATTTAAGTAGAATAGAAAATATTCAAAACAAATTTATAAAGTACCTTAAATACAAAACCGGTATTTCTTATGTATCTACTCTCACTGCCTTCACCTTCCATGGAATCATTTCTCTACAATACCGCAGAGTGTGTGCGGACCAACTACTGCTTTACAAAATTATGACAGGAATGGTTGACTGTACAGAGCTGCTTGGTTTAATAACAATACATGTGCCAGCCAGGATTTGCAGACGGTACCACCTGTTTCATGTACCAATAAGTAAAACATCGTATAATAAAAATGCTTTTTTTCGTAGGACTTTTTCAATGTACAATACAAAATTTAAAAATATAGATTACACAAACATCACTCTGTCAGATTTAAAATTTACACTAAAAATGTATTATGTAACTTAGTAGACATTATAATAATAAATATGTACATCTCCCTTCCCCTCCTTATCCTCTCTTCAAGCATTTTTGTCCTTATCCCGCCCAATTTACAGTAACTTAATGTTCTTAAAATAATTATTTAAAAAATCTTTAATTATTGAGTACATGAAAATAACATTTTTATATGTATAAATTGTATGTATTCATTTGATATGTAATATATTTTCTTTACTAACTTTGTATACTATGTGGAAATCTGTTATTAGTTCTGAGTTTATACACTATATCTGTTTGTTTACTAAAAGTATGTATGTAGAACTGTTGATTTCCCAAATACAATAAAATAAAATAAAATAAAACAATCATATGTCTACACATAAATTACTGTTCTTCAATTTTTTTATGTAATGAAGGGGAAATAGAAAATCTACAAATTCTTCAAAATAAGGCGATGTATTCTAATGTAGAAAGAATGCACGAAAAAATTGGCTTGCTCAAATAATAAAAATAATAAAATTTAACCGACAATGTCGTGCATATGAAACAAGGGATAAAAAGTATAAGATTACCAATGAGGAGAAAAAACAGAATCTAAAAACTCGTTGTTCAAGGGATTGAAGCTGTATAATGAGATAAAAGAAATAGGAGGAATTGAATTATGTAAAATTAATTTTTAAAAAATGTCTTTGAAATTTTGAAAAAAATAGTAATGTTAATAAAAGTAAATATTAGTTCTTGAGGTTTATTAACTGGTTTAATGAAGCATATATTATTCTTTTTTTTTAATGCGGATTTTACTTTATATCAAAATGTGTTTATTTCGCCACACTACGTTTCTCAGGCAGCCAGCTGCCACAGAGGTTTTATTGTTATTTATTTTTTATTCATATTTTTTTTTTACATTTTACACAATTAATAAAAATTATGCGTCTTTACTGAGGTTACCCGTGCCGAGGACACTTGAAAATATATTTTTTATATTTTTTTTATTTGTGAGAATATACAAAGAAGACTCAATATACAGAGAGAAATTAGAAAATGTTAAGACTGTTTTAAACATATTTATATTTTTATTTAATTTGGTAACACCTATATTAATTATATTATAAAACACACAATGAAAGAATAAAAACATAATTTAAACTATACGGTTATGGCGTAGGTAATTCAATATTCGTTTGGGTGAATGAGAAAATCCGTTTTACTTCTACCCACCTACACTATCCATTTTTTATAGCCTTTTTGAACATTTTCTCGTTACTAATTGTTTTAATGGACAGTGGAAGAAGGTTATAGATTTTCGTAGCATAATAATCTAGATTTCTTTGTCCAAAAGTGTTATTACAGTCCTTAAATGTAACATGATTAGAATGACAGTTGTCTGAAAAAGTGACGACATAACTTTGTAGTAACGTCAAAGGAGTTATTTATATTGACAAACGAAAAATCATTTGTATCTGGCGTGTTAATTTATTTTTTTATTACAATGCTTGAAACATAAATCAACATTAATATATAAAATCAGCTTTTAAACTAAAATAAACCTAATTATTAACGACGTTCTTACAAGGTTCCATCATTTTGAAAAAACGTTAGAGATGAGGCAAATTGTTCAATGTAAATTTATCGAATGAAAAAAATATAAATGTCTCATTTTTTGGTGAACAATTATGTTTAACACTCTAGAATAGGCTTTTTTTTCGTTTTTTATATCAATTATCGGAAACAGAGTTTTATGATTGCATGAATTAACTGATAAAATCGATTTGATCAGTGATCTGTAATTTCCTATCACTAATGAAATTTGTTTGACAGCTGTCATTCTAATCAAGCTATATTTTAAGGACTATAGTAAGTCTTTATTTAAGTTGTCTTTGTGTTGAGGATCTAGTGGTTATATAATTTGTATGATTTGTATTGTAAGGGTTATGTCTTTTGCTTGAGAAATAATAGTTTTTGAATGTGAAAGTGAGTATTGTTTTAGCAAATAATTGCTTTGGTGTCATAAGTTGTGATTTGTGGAATATTTCTTCAGTAGATGTCTGTATCGGGACTCTTAAGTATTATTTTAACTATGGATGTTTGTGCAACAAATACACAATTTTAAACTGTGTCACTCGCACCACCCCATCCATTATACCGTTCTCTAAAACTGATAAGAACAATGCAAAATGAATATTCGTCCTGGACGTTCACTGCAGATTGTTCGTCAGCAGTTTATGTCAGAACTTCGGGACGAGAACCTGACTTGGGAGGACGCAAAGGTATGGGCAGCCGATAGATATGCATGGAGGCTCTTTGTGGATACCATATGCTCCAAGTAGGGAGCAGACATGGAATGATAATGATGATTATACGAACTAAATGAAAAATCGGCCTCGTGGTCATAGCGTTTGCCTACCATGAAAGAGATCTCGCTTTCGATTCCCGACATGGTTGATATAAAATATTAATTTAAAAGGGTATTTTACATTCGATTTTCAGTCTCTGGACTGGTACCTGATCATCTTACCTTCATGTAACAAAAATTATCAAGATACTCTGCAATAGGTGTACCAATGCAGTGCCGTATGCTCCATTGAATGCGGACAGGGAATTATGATAATGAAATATACTAAAATGAATTTACAAATATAATTAACAGCCGCAAAGATCAGTAATATACACACATTTTTTCAAGTACGAAAAATGTTTAAAAAAGTCAATACTATTCATATATTATAGTGTAAACTTTTGATCGAGTGGCCACTCTCTTAATTTGATCATGTTCCGTGATATGTTAAATTCAATTTCTTTCGGCAGTGAATTAAAAATTCTAGGGAAGTACTCAATAATTAAGAGTTCTACTAGCACGCTTATTTCGTATTTAATTATTGCTAATTATTTGATTAACTGCTAATATTAAGAAAAAATCGTATCAAAAACTATGTGCATCCCCATCCTATTACGCCAACGTTCTTCTAGTGTAGACGATCGTATTTTCCGTGTGGGAGTATTGGTGCCCGCTTTTCCTGTGTGAGTGTTTACGTATTCTTTGTCTCCGTCGTAGTATTTGTGAGCTAGAAAACTTGAATGGAATCGAAATTAATTCACAGAACACCAGTGGGCGTGGCTTGGGAAAATTCAAACCGACAGAATTGCTAAACTTGGTAGGATTATTTCATTCATCCGACAGTACCTACCCAACATGATCAAAACGACTTCTATAGTTAAGCGTATGAACGAATCAACACGGTGCACTATATTATATTATATTATTTATTTTTAAATTTATTGCACAGGCGTATACATTATTTTTTGTAATAAAATAAATAAAACAACTTTGTTTTTAACCACTATTTTTTTTTCCACCGACCGGTTTCAAATCAAACAAGCTTCTTCGTCAAGGTTTACGAAACTAATAAATTAATTCCTATTTTATTTTTATGATGTTAACTAAATACTACACGTCGACCCGATAAATCAAGTTTTTTTTTCCTTACAAGGGTGGTATTTGATATCAATATTTTTGAAGCTAGACAGGAGAGGACAAAAATAAATATTTTTTATTGGGTTATTAATTATTTTTTTCTTATTATGAATCGCTTTTTTTAATTTCTAAGATTTCTATATTGTCTAATTTTAACATTTTCAACATGAATTTAATCCAGCGTCTTTATTGAAATTATGATTATTTTCTATCAGATTATTTGCTAATTTAGAAAATTTATTATTATTTAAGCATCTTAAGTGTTCTTTTACTCTAATATTAAAGTTTCTTTTAATTTTTTCATAGTAGATTGAATCGCAATCATTACAATTTAATTTGTATATCCGAGATTTATTATGTTTAATGTTTGATGTTAGGGAATTAGATAATTGTTTTGAAAAAATGTCATTTATATAAATTATCCGCCTCCTTTGTTTAGGTTGGTTTGCTATATTTACTGTGGGAGTAGAATATAAATTATAATTTATAAAACATTTAAGTTTGTAAGTGAAAATTCTTGATGGAAGTTCATTGTAATTTATTATATAAATAAAACACGAGTGATACTTTAATCCACAAATTTGGAATATCCAGTGACCGGTTTCATCGCTTTCGCGACATCTTCGAGACTGGTATATTTATTAAAAAGTTAAATGTATTTATACAGAACAGAGGTAAGGATACATAATTCAAAGTTATATGTAAGTAAATTAAATAAAGTTATTTTTATCTTAAGGATCATTATCGACAAATTTTCTATGGGTTAACAAATGAATGGATATAATGTTATTTTAATGAGTTTAAGTATTTTATTTTATTGTTGGTGTCCCATCCTTCGTGAGTGGTTTTGTAATGATTTCTGAAAAAGATTTTTTTTTTAAATTTTAGAAATTTATTTAAAAGAAACTTTTTCAGAAATCATTACAAAACCACACTCACGAAGGATGGGACACCAACAATAAAATAAAATACTTAAACTCATTAAAATAACATTATATCCATTCATTAGTTAACCCATAGAAAATTTGTCGATAATGATCCTTAAGATAAAAATAACTTTATTTAATTTACTTACATATAACTTTGAATTATGTATCCTTACCTCTGTTCTGTATAAATACATTTAACTTTTTAATAAATATACCAGTCTCGAAGATGTCGCGAAAGCGATGAAACCGGTCACTGGATATTCCAAATTTGTGGATTAAAGTATCACTCGTGTTTTATTTATATAATAAAATATAATTTATAAGTTTGCGTTTTTGTTTATGATTTAATATTTTATTAGTAAAGTTCTCATTAAATGCATTTTTATTAGCAATCTGTTTTATTGTATTAAGTTCTTTTTAAAAATTAGTATCATCTAGTGGAACGTTAATTAACCTGTGTATCATTGAATGAGATGCGGAATGTTTACAAACGATTGGATGATTTGAAGAATTATGAATAATTGTGTCTGTATATCATATCGAGTCCCTGTCCGTAGAATTCGTCAATCTGTACTCTTCGACATTCCTAACTCAATGACTAATTAAATGATAAATAGCATTCTTCGAAGAATACAGATTACCTATTATGATAGTTTTAGTGACATCGACATATTACATTGAAAATACCATATTTTTATCAGATCTGTCAAAGACATTTTAAATGTATCTCCTGCTTGACTTTTAACTTTTAATTTGACTTTTAATTTTATCTATCAATTTTAACTTTTTAATTTGAATTCCTTATTTTAACTTTTAATTATAATTTTAATTTAAGCTTTTAATTTTAACTTTTACTTTTGATTTTAATTTTAACTTTTGATTTCAACTCTTAATTTATACTTACTCATATGTACATTTACTACCTGAATCAAATTAATTATTATTGGTTGTAAATTTTCACAAAGATATATAAATGTTCATAGAAGCAGAGAGAGAGGGAGGAAAGTAGAGTTGGTTCTATACAATATCTTCTCCCTTTTATGTACTTTTTATTTGATATTCATATTTTTACTTTTTTAGTATTTAATTATTTTCTCCCCTCTCCTACTGCATTTATAATAAATTAGTGTGAAATCTGTAATTGGTTTTACTCTTTTAATTGTTCTTTTGAACCTTGTATTTATACAAAGACTGTATGATATCCTAAACAAATAAATGAATAAATAAATAAATGAATACATGAATGAATAAATAAATAAATAAATAAATAAATAAATAAATGAATGAATAAATGAATAAATGAATAAAATGAATAAATGAATAAATGAATGAATGAATAAATGAATAAATAAATAAGTAAATGAATGAATAAATGAATTTCGTGTTTTAAATGCACTGTCTGAAGATTAATTAACAGTTGATTTTTTTTATTTTTTAAAAATATTTTATTTATACTTTTACAATGTTTGTATTTTTTTTTATATGGAACAATGATCCCTCACCGGAGTGTCCCGTGCCGGAAACATGTTAAACCAAGTAAAACATGCCTTAAATGAGTTATTTAACAAAGTTAACATAATAATAACAATAAAAACGTAATTAATCTAATTAACCTAATTATCATATTTTTTATGTTTGAAGCACTTACTTTGTGGAACATTATTATTTAATAAATTAAAATAAAATAAAATCATTAGTTAAACAAGTTAATAAAATAACTAGTTGGTTGTCAAATTATAAAAAATATAAGTGGTACATAAAAACAAAGTGATTTTATTTTATTTTAATATATTAAACCTAATTATCATTAACATAATAAGCAATATAATACCTATATATATATATATATATACCCAGAACACGTACGATGTTTGCTCGGAGACACTTTTTACATATAACTCCAAGAGTGTTCAACTTCTTGGATGAACATATTTAGTTCTGCAAAACAACGTCTATATTTAAGATGAAGATCCATAATTAGATTTTATCGAGGGGCAGAGACCACTGTATAAGATTGATTTGGTAATAAATACATAATATCGATGCTGTCTTCATTATTATCCATATATGTATATATGTATATCATCTTTGAATAAACTTAATAGTGATGCATAACTATTTGTAAATATATATTTTAACTTTATTATTATGTTTATTAAATTACACATTCTACCATATATGTAAATGTGTTAGTGTTATTACTTTATTGAATTATTTTGTATTTATTTTTAATAACAATTAATTACCGAATTGAATTATAAAATTACTATAAATTATTTATAAAATATTGCCATGTATTATTATATAACTTTTCTGCATTCCATTTTCCGACATGTATAATTTTTTTTTATTTATATTTTTCTATTATTATTTTGTATTTTGTATATTGTTTTGATTATTTTGTATATTGTTTAATATGTTGACAAATGTTTTTTGATTTATATATAGAAGAGTGCCGACTTAACACGGAACACGTCAGGACATAAAAAAATGTAATTGTGCTCTATGATAAAATTGTGTATTTTGTGCATTAAATAAATAAATAAACTAAAATAATCATAAAAAAACATAACCAATTCATATAGACCTGTAGACCAAATTTCATGAACATTACACAAATTTTTACCTATTTGGCTTGATCCACTTATCAATCCGTGCGCTACCCACCGCCACTATCCATTTCTTAATAGCAATTTTATATTGTGAGTACTTACTAATTGTCCCAATGGACAATGGAAGTAGATTATAACTTTAACCGAGTAGTAGGCCAATCCTCTTTGACCGAAATTTGCAAATAATTTTTAATTGTTTTTGCAGCAACAGGGTGGAGTATCTAGAAAGTGGAGTAATGGGTTCTAGTCAACGACGTATATAAGGGTGGTTTAGGGGGTTTCAACCCCATCTAATCGCAAAATAGTTTACACTAGATATAATGCTGAACAGAGATGGACCTTATATGCATTTTCCACATACTAAATGCTATAAAGTGATTTCTCATCTCTGTTGCGATCAATTTCTTTTCATGTTTCCAGTGGTGGTTTTACTACTACTTCTACTACTACTATCACGCTATTTCCCCGCAAGAGTCGGCAGAATGGACCTCTACACACGTCTATCCTATATATTCCTAGCTTCTTCCACATTCATACATCATGTAATACATGCCCTTCGGTTCTGTCTGCTTTTGACATGACCACACTTAAGATGTTGGTTGTGTGATTTATTTTTAAACGAAGTTAAAGATATGTTAATTAAATCAATTGAATTTGATATCTGATTACACAAATTGTGAGTTTTTTTGAAAATTAAGATTAATAAAACATATAAAACAAAAAGTACATATGATACTCCTAGGAGTTATTAAAACAAACTCATTTGGGACCGTACATAAAAAAATACCTTTTTTTTTGACAATACCTACATAATATCATACATATTAATACATCTAAAATATAAATAAAACTTTACTGTATAAAAAACATAAAACACAATACTTTACACCATATATATATATTACATTAATAATTATCACTATCAAAATGATTTTAAAAATATTTTTTAATTGTGTCACTTCTAGATTTTTTATTAAATTTTTCGTGTTTTAGCTCATCGGGCAGTTTATTATATTTGGAATGGCCAATATTTTTCAAAAATCTACTGCCGAGCTTTGTTGAGCGAAACTTAAGACACATGAAGATTCCCTGAGTAACGCGTATTGTTATTGTGAATATCATGAGCAAATGTGTATTTTAAATTTGAGTGACCAAAAAAGTTTACGATAGATAAAATAGTATTGGTTATGTCACCTTGAAAGGAAGTATCTTTGTCTGTCGGTAGGTATCCTTGACATGGGAATCCTATTTAAGTCCAAGAATGTGTCTTTGAGCTCTGTTCTGAAGACCCTGTATTTCCGAGATCTGATTTTTGCTGGCAAAATCCCACTATGCATGATAGATAAGATAGGTGGGAATGAATCACAGCGTCGTAGACGGCAAACTAAACGGAATGAGGAAGCAAGCCTCGAAGTCCGTGCAATACGCCAGTTACGGGTGCTATTTTCTTAAATTGGTGGCTCCATGAAAGTTTGGAGTCAATAAATAGTCCCAAGTATTTAGTTACATTGGTCTTTTCAATATAGTCAGTTCCGAGAGAAATATTGATATTTAAGTCCTGTTTGTTCCCAAATTCTATTTACAAATGAATTTTGAAAACATTTACTGAACATTTAAAAATTTTAAATAGAGATTGGTTTCTGGTTTGCGTTACTGAGACTCTAAAATTAATATGTGATATAACCTTAGGGCAATCTATCATGTTATTCAAAGTTTTATACATAGAAATGGCGTCAGCCATGTTCCTGCGAGTTTGGAGAGTTTGGAGCTTGGGTAAGTTTGTAGATTTATCTGGACCTGTCTTTGGAGTCAACCGTCTAAAATTGCAATACGATATTAATTTTGATTGTATAGATTCAATTCGGTTGGTGTATTTTTTGTATTGAGGCGAATTCTAATTGACTTGGAACCTATTATACTGCCGTCATAAGTAAAAAAGACGTTTCTACATAAAACAAAACGGAGAAAATAAATATTTTGTAAATTGGAGATTAGCTGTGTGAAAAATACTACAAAAATTAAGTATATTATAATGCGGCAGTATGTATTATGGTTTGTTCTAACGGAATATATATACTAATTTAATAAATTTTACGTTATATATTTATAATTAACATTTTCATCTTCTTTTTAGTAAAAAAAAATACAATAAAATATGTTATACCTTAATGAAAAGACGTTTCTAGCTAGAAACGCCCTTTTATTTAGTTACAAAGTAAACGTCTTTCTTTTTTAGTGTTAATATGCCAATTGATTCTACTCAACTAAATAAAATAGACGTTACTGGCCCTTTACTGTTTTTCAAACTAGTAACGCCTACCTAATAATCAATTAACTTCGAAATAATCAGCAGATCGTAAATTTAATTGAAAACGAGTAGGTACATTCATTTCAGATATTTAAAAAAATGGGATACAAGAAAAAATAAGTATTTTAATCAGTCTTTGATAATTATATAAGTCGGAACAGCCTTTTATATTTAGTAACCTTCAAGACTTTTTGCAGTTTAGTCTCATTTATTAGTGAAAATAATGGGGATGTGGTTATTTTAGGAAGACAATTCAAGTACCAGTAGATGCGTATTTTTTTCCTGATTCTGAATATGTATTTAATTCATTTTCGAAAAAATGTTTGGTGCGTCCACCTTTCTTATGACGTCAAATGAGAGAGTCTAGGAAGATTTCCGGCTTACCGTAATTCAACGGACCAATCGGCAGAACTGACCGTCAAGAAGCGGAGAGAACTTGAGACGTCACCCGCGCAGTAGTTTAATAAATACATAACCTAAAAAACCATCATCATTATTTTCTCTTGTATCTTGATAAAAAAAATTACTTGAAAGTAAGATGATCAGTCTTACGCTTCAGGTGTCGTCCAGGGACTATGAAATATTGTGGTGTGAAAACACCCTTTTAAATAACTCATTTTCGAAAAAAATGTTAGATGCGTCCTTCTTTCGTATGACGGCAGTATATGTAAAGTATAAAATTATATGAGTGCGCGCCTGATTGCATTCTCTCCTTATACGGAAAAGGAAACCTAAAATTAGATATTATTTTTTCACAATTGAGTTGACATGTGCCTCAAACGTTAACTTATTGTCAAGTAGAACCCCGAAATCCCGCATCTCATTAACTTTAGTAAGTTCTTGATAGTCAAGGCAATAATTATGGATGATATAATTTAAAGTTGTTCCTTGAAAATGTATTGGATGCCATTATTTATTGCCCTTGTTTGTCTTTGCTACATAGTTTTATGTTCTTTTTGTACAGTTTCTTGTACATTTGTTCCTACATATAACTGCTGTAATTGACTTAGACAGTATAAAAAATATATTTAAAAAAATATATACACTGAATTTTGAAGTTACCTGCTATAAATGTTTGACCTTTACCTTAATAATACGAAATACTTTTTAAAAAAAGATCAAAGGGTTGTGCGGGCAAATACTGTCGTAGTAATAAGTGAGATAAGAAATAATTATTAATATAGGTTTTTTTGTAAAAATGAAGAAGCATGGCGTTTCATCCTCTACAATTTCCCTTAAAAATATGAAAGTATGGGGTTTCATCCTCTCTGCTAACTTTTGTAAGAAAACAGCTTGATGTTTAGTTATAAAATTTATGCATATTTTTTCTAAAAATGCTTAAGTATGTAGTCCTATCAGTCTTATTATTTCTGTTTACCTCTCCAAAAATTTATCATTATACTTTAAAAGGTACAAAATAATGTCGAAAAAAAAAACAGTAAAAATGTAGAAGAGTGGCATTCTATCCTATTTGCTTACTTATCCAAGAAACCTGATTTACAAAAATTAAAAAAAATAAAATAATAATAATTTCTGAGAATAGCCTTCTACCCCTTTCTGAAAAAGCCAGCATTGTGGTTAAGCATTTAATAATTTCGTAAGAAAATGTTTTCTGTAAAAAGCGTGGCATTCTATCCCCTCTGCCTACTCTGGAAAATTAGCACACCGTGCTGGAAAGACATGAATGAAATACGTAAAAAAATATAGCTTGTGTGTTTAAAACTGTAAAAATATGGCGTTCTATCTCCTCTATCTCTCCCATACCACTCAGGTGAAGCCGTGAAATTTTAGAAACATAAAAAAAATTAATTAGGGTATATAAACGAAGAGTACGGCATTCTATCCTCTATGTTCACGTCTTCGGGTAGAGTGTATGCTATTTAGTAAGGCGATACATATTTTTAAAATATATATTTATATCGCAAGCATAAAAATGTATGCAAGAATAAAGCATGAAATATTTTTGAAAAAACATGTTTTCCCAAAAAAAGTATGGCGTTCTATGCAATATGTCTACACTTTTAAGAAACCAGGGTAAAACTCAGTTACACAATACATTTTTTTAATAAAAAAATGTTATTCTAATACTTCTAAGTAAAGCATTTCATATATTTACTTTTCCAGGAAACCGACGTTAAATATTATCGATAAAAAATTAGCCACACAATATATATTTTTTTAAATTCAGTAATCCTTACCTGTCAAGAAATTAGGAAATAAATATGTATTTTTAAATAGTAAATTATATTTCTAAAATATTGACTCCCTGCCTACCCCTTTTTACAGATGAGTCATTTTATTTTCTAAGTGAAATTTTTGAAATTATCCTTACTCATTCATAAATTGTACCCTTTTACTTAAATGTGTTTTGAACGAAACCTCTGAGCAAAACTTAAATCCACCGTTTTTGGTTAAAAATATTATTAACATATTACAACAGAGATGTAGAGCATTTAGGAGAAGGTAATATGGAAGTCTAGGCATCTACAGGGCTTATGACCTGTCAATGGCTGGTTTAAGTGGCCACTTTACACACTTTGTAATATTCACCATTCTGCCTATATTTGAACATCTATATTCCTTCAATTCTATCATATGTTGATGTTTGTGAAGTTAAAGAGCTGAAACCTTTATTTATGCGGGTGAGATTCATCTAATTGAATTATTTCACCTACATACTAGGCAACGCCTGAAAATATTATTTTTTCAATTTCTATACTTCTTCATGGACCAGGTAATTTATCAACAATATTTTGAGTTTGTCCAAATTTTTGTAGACAAGGACTGGATTCAACTCCCTGGGGAGCTGTTTATATTAACATATTACAACAGAGATGAAGAACATTTAAGAGAAGGTAATATGGAAGTCTAGGCATCTACAGGGCTTATGACCTGCCACTGGCTGGTTTAAGTGGCCACTTTACATACTGTGTAACATTCACAAAAATATTATGTTGATTAAGTATTTTGCAAACAAGTGCATTTGCAATTAAATGTTGTACAAATGTCATTACGAATAATTGTTCGGCGAAGAAGTGCTGTGACGAACAAGTCGCTGGCGGTGAATTGTCTCTGCGAAAAAAAGCCCGGGAGCAAATGTCTTGCGAACAACTGCTGGCGAACAAATTTCCGGACGCGCCACCTACTTGAACCAGAGTTTTGAACCGGCTCGCAGATCAGCTCACATTATTTCACATTAGAAACGGCTGTGGTACTGAGCCGAACGATACAGGTGGCGCCGTTTGGCTCAAATAAAGGGGTGGTTCAATGAATTACCGCTGACGCGTTGAGCCACCTAGGCCTCGATTATGATGGGAAGATAAAGACGTTATACCTTCACCTTGACGGTATAGTTGAAGATAAATTCCCTCTAGCGATTATAAAGATATACTACCGAGCTTCAAGTTTTAGGTAGGTACATCGCTACGAATCAAGGGGAAGCGTACGTCACGGTACACATATCTACGCTCTAAAACGACATAGCTTCAGTATGACGTCATAGTTGAAGATAAAAGTCTCCCGACCGACTACAAAGGTATAGCACTGATACCCCCACCATCATGTTTTGATGTAAGTACATCATTTTATACCGATGGGTCTCGAACCCCTCGATACGTCTATCTACGCATTAAAAGCGTCAAAAAATTTGTTCCACTGAGCAATTTTTCCTTTGATTATGATTTAAATTTTTAATCGTTTTGAGGTTGGCAATTTTTTCTTAAAAGCCTATTAAAATGTGGGACAGAAATAAGTAAGTTTTGAAGTCGATTTAAATTCCGACATAACTGTCACATTAATAAAACGAACGCCTTGATGTGAAAATAATTTTAAATAGGCTTCTTTAATAAAAAGTGCTCAGTTCAAAGCGATTATAAACTTCAATAAATCCCAATTCAAGCAAAAAATGCTTGCTTGAACATGAATATTGCATGACTTTTGGAAATCGCCTAGACGGTACGTTTAGCGATCGTCTGTATGTATCTACAGATCTGTACCGATCGACTACAAAGCCGGCTCCTATAACGTCTCTATACATACACTCAGAAATATAGTAAAATAGATGGAAAAAATATAATACTAAATTATTTTTTTAGAGTGGTAACTTTCTGACGCATATAATCTTTGTCTGACGCCTAGATACTCTTATTTGTTAACAGTAGAGAACCTAGCGACATTACTTTCACATCTAGGCGTTCGTTTTATTAAAGTGACAGTTATGTCGGAATTTAATTCGTCTTTTAAACTTACTTATTTCTCTCTCATATTTTTAATAGGCCTTTAAGAAAAGAAGTGCTAACCTTAAAACGATTAAAAATATTCATAAATCATAATTAAAGGAAAAATTGCTCGGTGGAACAAAATTTTTGACACTTTGAATGCGTAGATAAACGTATCGAGGGGTCCTAGACTCCTCGGTATAAAATGATGTACTTACATCAAAACATGATGGTGGGGGTATCGGTACTTTACCTTTGTAGTCGGTCGGGAGACTTTTATCTTCAACTATGACGTCATACTGAAGCTATGTCGTTTTAGAGCGTAGATATGTGTACCATGACGTACGCTTCCCCTTGATTCATATCGATGTACCTACCCAAAATTTGAAGATGGGGGGTCGGTAGTACATCTTTATAATCGCTAGAGGTAATTTATATTCAACTATACCGTCAAGGTGAAGGTATGACGTCTTTATCTTCCCATCATAATCGAGGCTTTGAAATGTATCAAACACTCTTTGAAAAAAATTGTCTGTCCAATACCTTCATGAATTGGAACAATGTCTCAGGTGGGAATGGGGGGGGGGGGACATAGAAGCATCGCTCGAAGTATTATTTTTTGCACATTATTTTTTAGGAGGTTCATGATAAACGTCGTGCAACCTCCCCAGCCCACCCCAATTCTAATAATTCTTGTGCTATCAATAGTTAATAATACTCTACACAACATTGTACATTATTCTATATTTGGGCGATCAATCATATATAATATATCCAGTAACACCTTACTCTACATAAATTTGAATAATTTTATCCCAAAAGTTTAGAAAAACTTCTTACACCAAAAAATTTGTTCTTTGGAAGATAGATCTGCTATTGCTGGGATGGGTAAATAATATGCTCCAGAATATCTAAGGGAACTCTGCATTCCAGATGAACTAGCTGACTGACGTCTTACGCTTAAATCAGCTACATCTACGTCGAAAGGAAAAGTTATTGTACCTCTACGCAAACAGCGCACTAAATTTGGCGAACATGCATTTGCAGTCGCAGCCCCTGCGGCATGGAATGCTCTCCCAGCAGAGGTCCGAAACTGTGAGAGTGAAGTGATGTTTCGGAAGAAACTTATAAACCACTTGTTCTCTAAATCATTTGAATAAATCCTTAGCATGTGGTGACAAAGTACATTATTTTTGTTGAATTAAAAAGTTAAAATTAAATTTATATATTTATATAATCTTTTTGTAAAGCGCCCTTGCGGGCGCTATATTATATTGCGAAAATGGCGCTATTTAAGTTTTTTATAATAATATAAATATTTAGTTTATAAAAGGTGGTCCAACCATAACGCACAATGTTAAATAAAAATAAATCTAAAAGTTTTCCGAGAATTATCTTGACTATTTTTATTACGATAGAAATATCAATTATCTGTGAATCAAAATATCGGCCAAATGCTCGCTATGGCTTCGGTGGCATACATCTATCCTGACGCTGAGGCGTACTTGAGGTTCAATGTCGTTAATGTGCCGAATTATCTCATCCTTTAGTTCTTGAATTGTTCTTGGCTTATTGGCGTAAACTTGTTTTTGATTGTTGAAAAGCCGATGCATCCACAAAGAGTGATTGTTTGGTGCGGTTTTTGGACTGGCGGCGTCACCGGCGTACTTCTCCGAAAATGAGGTCGGCCAAGCAGTTACCGTGAATGCTGTTCGCTATCGCGAGATGGTAACGGACTTTTCGTGGCCAGAAATTGAGGATATGGAGCTGGACGATATGTGGTTTCAACAGGACGGTGCCACTTGCCACACAGCCAACGAAACAATGGCTCTTTGGCTCGAGAAATTTAATGGCCGTGTTATCTTACGTCGGCGTCGTTGCGATGTCAATTGGCCGCCACGATCATGTGATTTGACACCGTTGGACTTCTTTCTTTAAGGATAGTTTGATTATTTTAATTTTAAAAAAATAGAATGAAATCAATTATTTAATTAACAAACTACTAAAAAAAGGAAATTAATGCTAATAGTCAAAAAACATTCTTGTTTTTTCAAGATGAATATGCAATTAAGGTTCTTTGATTTTTATCATTTTTTTAGTGTTTAAAATAATAATTAACTAAAAACGAAGATAAAAAAATTGATAAAAAAATTACATTTAAAATAATGCGCCTTGCTGTGCGAAATATTTTTTTCAAATTTTTGTTTTCATTTACAAGTAGGAAAGGGTTTACAACCACTGCTCTAAATTTCGGCAGGTATTTTTTTTATTTATTTATTTATTAATATTTTTCGCTTACAAACTATAATTAATAATAAAAATAATGTGACCTTACTGGGGTTTCCCATGCCGAGGACACTTAACAATACACTTTTTTAAAATTACATTTGAGAATAAACTAAGAAGACTAACTTAAAAAAACGAAGATAATTAACAAATATTCAGACAGTTTTAAAAACAAGGTATTTATGTTCATCTATATTATTTATATTACAAAACACACAATTAAAATAACAAAAACCTAACACAAGCTATACACTTGTGGAGCAGTTGATTCAATATTGGTATGGGTATTGTCTATTTTGTTTACTCTTTTGTACGTGAAATAGCGATAAATGAAACGAAAGATTTTTCTTAGATGTAGTTATAAATTTAATTAAGATGTAGTTATAAGCGTTAATGTATCGTTGCCCGTATTCATCGGATTTATCACCCAACGATTTATTTGTGTTACCGAATGTCAGACAAAAAATGCGTGTACAGCGATTTGGATCACGTCAAGATGCTGTTGTAGCTTTCCAAAACCATGTTTAGGAGATACCGTCTTTAGAGTGGAAAAAACTGGTTAGAAAATCTGTTCAAACGCATGCAAAAGTATTCTTATATATAAAACAATAATATGCCCACACATAAATTACTGTTCTTCTATTCTTTTTTTATGTAATGAAGGAGAAATTCAAAATATACAAATTCTTCAAAATAAGGCAATGAGGATTATAAGAAAAAAAAATTCTAATGTAGAAAGAATGCACAAAGAAATTGGTTTGCTCACAGTAAAGCAACAAATTAAATATAATGTGGCATTTTTTATACATAAAATAATTAAGGGGATGAATAAAATAAAAACAATAATAAAATTTAACCAACAATGTCATGAAACAAGGGGTAAAAAAAAGATAAGATTACCAATGAGGAAAAAAACAGAATCTCAAAACTCATTGTACAAGAGATTGAAGCTGTACAATGATTTACCTGAAGAAATAGAAAAAATTGAAATATTTAAAATTAATTTGAAAAAATATGTAATTGAGAAATTTTGATAAAAAATTTGTAATATTATTAAAAGTTTAAATTAGTTCTTCAAATTTTATGAACTAACTTAATAAAGCATAAATATTAAAAAAAAAAAAAAAAACTAGGAATATAGGCGGTGTATGATAATTTCTTGATAATTTAGATAAATATTTACTTGATCATTATCTAAAATCGACAAAATCGACGTTTTGCTGTCCCGTTTTCTCCCTACTTTAAAAAAGAACAGTTTTTTTTTTAAATCAAGGAGTATGAAATTGAAATTTTCTGCGTGGTACCTTTTCAGTTTTTAAAAATTATTTATCATATCTGTACGCCGTACTTTTGAAGACGGCAGATAAAACAGTTAGTTTTTTTGATTTTTAATGGTAACTCCATTCGAAACATATATCAAATAAACAAAACGGTAGAAACACACCAATGGCAAATATGCATATAGTGTGCAAAAATCACTGCTTTAGTGCCATAATCCAGGGAGAAAATACCGGAATACGTTTTATACGAAGAATGAATAAAAGTCGGACCGCCTTTCCCCCAAAGGCGAATATTTAAATAAACAATTAAACGATTTTTAAAACAAACAAAAAAGTAATTATTTTGTAAAAATTTAAAAGCCCTTCTTATGTACACCATGAGCTGAACAAATGAAAATTGTTTGTAAATGTAAGGTGTTGAATATTCAGAATTTTAATTAAATTACAACCGCTATAAAGCCATTTTTAGAATGGTTTTAAATTTCAAATTTACCTGTTTTTTCCATATTTAAACCTCTTCATATCAGCTAATTAATAGGGTAATTTAGTCCTGACGAAGGTTGAAATGATGTTACGCATATATACGTTGCTTCTATGAGGAATTCTCACATGTGTTTTAAAAATAAAATATTTTTGAGAACGAAAATTTAAGACTCATTTACAGAGCCTTTCATTGTCTAGTTTGAATGCCTACTTAATACTATGTAACATTCACAATTCTGCTTAAATTTATTTGCCGATAACCTGAGGTTAGGAAATGATTGCCTGATAGTCACTGTCTCTTTTCATCTTTTTAAAATTATATGTGTGACAATGAGTCACGTACTGAAATTGTTTCTGAAAATTATCCATGCATGCGATAGTAATAAATGTGAGCAAGATCTTGACCAAACGCAGTTTGGCTTCAGGAATTCTTTTGGAACAAGACTTGCAGGGTGTGGCCCTACTGCAGAAATGTCAAGATCAATAAAATGAAGTTTCTGCATGGTTTATAGACTACGAAAAGGCGTTTGATAAAGTAAAAATAAAATAAAAAAAAAAAAAACAAAATACATATTTGATAAATAAAACACACTGAACTGCTGCGAACGCTAGAGGAACGCAATATAGATGACAAAAATATTTTATTTTATTTGACTTTTTGTACATAATTTTATTTGTACATTGGCGGGCTTATTGTCAAATGGAAATTTCTTCCAACCAACCAATAAAATAAAAGTTTTATTTTTATAATTCAAGTTACAGAACATATTCAATAGAAAAAAAGATTAAAAAGCTAAAGATAAAAATATAAATAAACGTATTTGTTTATAAATTACCTTAAATCAAAACTACTACTCAATGGGAAAAAAGAAAAAAGAGGAAAAAGGAAATGAGGAGAGATTAAGGAAGAGAAAGGAGATGTTGAAAGATGGGAACTTATTAAAAAAAAATGGCTTCTGACTGCCGAACTTAGAACTGCTAATGCCTGTTCTGATAATATTAAAGTCAGAAGAGGCGTACGGCAGGGTTGCATATTGTCGCCGCTATTATTCGATCTGTACTCCGATTAGCCCTAGAAAACTCTTCAAAAGGAGTGAAGATTAATGGCATATATATCAACAATACGACAACAATCGTCTTTTGACGACATAAACAATGCTCGCTCCATAGTGTCGAATTTGTTTGATTCCAACAATTTATTATTCAACGAAAAAAATACGAATTATTTAAGATTTGTGACACGTAATGTCAAACAAACTATGTTCAATGTAAAACTATAAGATCTTTAGGATAAAAATTTAGTATCTTGAAGATACTACTGTATTTTTAGGCATAAACTTGGATTTTAAGTGGAGTATGTCCAAATGCTTGCAGACTGGCTGGATACATATTGAATATTTTGGGACCCGGAAACCTGAAATTTCTTTGCCCGAATTCAGAGTTTGTGGTAGACCGCATACCCCATTATCTAGTTTGACTTCTGGTAGTTTGGGAGTGTTCCTTTTGGGATTTGGCAGAATAATTTGCTTTCACAAATATTATTATTCTAAAAATATATAATTGCTTTTTTTATCTTCATCATTCCCTCTCCGCACCTAATGGTGCATAGGACAATGCATTGCTATACCAATCGTAGCGTATCTTAATCATTTTTGTTAGATGAAGGTAAGATGATCAGTCTCACGCTTCAGGTACCAGTCCAGGGACTATGAACTATTCCTAGTGTAAAAACACTCTTTTAAATAAATATTTCATGTCAACTATGTTAGGAATCGAATCCGAGACCTCTTGGTAGACAAACGCGATGACCATAACACCACGAGGCCGTTTTTTTATATTTTTAATGTCTACTTAAGCAAGCCAACGACAGTGCATAAGCCCTGTAAATGCCCAGACTTCCATATTCCCTTCTCAAAAATGTTTTCCCCCTCTGTTGAAATAAATTCAAATTGGATTTTAAGCTTCAATAGGGTCTACATAGATTTATCGAACAAGCTTAGTTCTGCAGCCTGCGCTGTCAAAATGATTCGACATCTTACTGATGTAGAAACAGCTAGATTGTATTTCAGTTACATATATTATATTTGGATAATTTATATAGCGCTATTTTTGTGAAAATCACCTCAAGGGCGCTGTGCAATAAATAAATAACCCAACACGTCTTGGTGAGTGCATGGACGGTTATTATGGGACGGAGCATTATGTCTTACGGTATACAGCTGTGGGGAAGTGCTGCCGATATTGATTCTGTTTTTGTGATGCAGAAGAGAGCTGTTCGAGCAATTTACAATATAAATCCCAGAGAATTGAGTAGAGATATTTTTTAAAAATCAATATATTGACAGTCAGATGTCAATTCAGTATCAGACATAGAAGAAACATTCACATTTTTTTCTTTCTTCACAATATTTGAAATAATCCCAATTCGCCTGTTTATCTGAGAGAGCTCATCCAACCTCTTTCACAACACGGACTATCTCTTCGTTCTAGTAACGAGAGAACCCTTTTAATACCCTGTCATCGCTTTAATTTTCTTGCCTCCTCTTCCACAGTAGTAGCCGCTCGATTGTGGAATAATTTACCCACTAATGTTAGAGACGCGCCCCTTCTTTATTTACATTTAAGTCAAGATTTAAATGTCACTATCTTAATATTTAAATTGCTCCTTTATCCTTCTTCTTTCCTTCCCATCCCCTCTCCTTTCTTCATAGTATAGTGTTTTTTTAATTTTTTACATATGTATATATTTTTTTAATCTTTGTTTTTAATTTTTGTATAAAATTGTAAGATTCAATATGTCCATGTATTTATAATTTTCTCAAACTGAACGGTTTGGGTAGGTAGGAAGAAATTGCCTTAAGGCAATATGCCCGCCCTTTTATGTATAAATTTATTGTATATGTATATAAAGTGTCAAATAAAAATAAAAAAATACATTACTGAAAAGTTGATCTATGTATATAACAATATCGATGATATTAGGAAGAACAAAGCTTTCCATATGTTTAACACTAGAAATAAAGGTATGCCAGTTGTACGGTGAGATTCATCCAGCTGAACCATTTGTCCCACTAGGCAACGCCTGAAAACATTGTTTAAATTTGTATACTTCTCACATCAGTAAGTTTAGTCAAAGATGCTTTGAGTATATCCAAATGTTTGCAGACTGGCTGGATTTCCATATTCGCTTCTCAAAAATGTTTCCCCCCTGTTGCAACAAATGTAGATTTAAATTTTCAATGTATTTATTTTATAAACGTTTATGTACACTACGAAAAAATTCAAGGCATACAAAACACGAAAGAATTCGTACTAATATTTTAAAATGCAAAGATAATAAAATAAAAATACCCAGCAATTATAGAAGACGGGTGCTTTCATCTCTGACCTTTTTTTCACTAATATGATAGATGTCGATATCCGAAGAGATACGGTTGAGTGAAGACATTGCTCTTCCTACTGGCATTACCATCGGCAGGTTGGTTCTGCAAGCAGGAAGATAAAACAGCTTAAGCTGCCTATGTTTAAGGTAGTCATTAGGAAAATAAATTAAAATACTCTCTATTACACCTACGTTGATCGTAATACCACGGATTAATCTGAAAAAAATACTTAAACTAGTATGCATCTCTTATTTTCTCTAAATTATTGTAGCCAAGTATTCCCAGTATAAAGTCTATAATAACTCCCCAGGGAGAAAATCTAGCCTATTTACAAATATTTGGCCATACTCAAAGCATTTTCGAATAAATAATCCCTTTAGGAAAATAACAAGACTCTATGTTCTCCTTTTCATGATTTTTTTTATTAAGTACTTTCTTTTCACAGGATTTTCCAAGAATGCTCCAAGTGGCGGCAAAATATTCTCCTCTCCTGGAACGAGTGTTCTATTTTTAAACTAGGGATTTAAAAAAAGGCGCTAACGGACACGATTCTACATATTTTATAGAAACACCCGACATTATAGGATTACCGTAATTAACTTTTTAATTTTAATTTTTGATTAATGTGTTTTTGTTTTTTTTCCAGTAAAAAGTATTATATAAAGTATTTCAGATATCTTGGTAGGTGAAATAATTCAGCCAGATGAATCTCACCCACAAAATTCAGCACTTTTATTTTACAAAAGTCAGCAGCAAAGGTGAAGATAGATATTCCCTCCACATACCCGAAAACATGTACATTAGAGTGGGCCGATGATGTATGACGTTTTTTTTATTTTTTTAGACATCAAAGTGAAAAGGGTATAAGAAGATGCATATTGGATGACATTGAATGTAAAAAATATTTAAACAAAATATTCCATACTATTTTTGGCCCTCAACCGAGGTTTGAGTTTATAACTGTTTAAACATTTTGTTAATTATTTATCTATATTGAAAAAAAAACTTTTTTGTTAGTTAAGATATAACTTAATCACATAACAAATTCGAAAACGTTTTAAAACTACTGAAATGCAAAAAGTTTATACTCCGCGCAACTGATTCCGTTGAGCGCCTGGCTAATATTGACGAATGGCTAAATAAAACAATGCTCCCCATTTATTACAAAATAAAGTGCAACTCACGCCCTTAGATGCTTATTTGATAAGGTTTAATGCACATTATAAAATTGGACTGATTTTTCTACGTAAATACGAAATGACAGCCGCTTTGGCGCAAAAAATTGACTTTTTCGAAAATTTCGTGCTCCGGTTGAGGCCTAAAAATAGTATCAAATATTTTTTTCGATATTTTTAACCCTCTGAGTAATCTAAAAGGCAACTTTTTAGACCGCTTTTATTTCAAAATTCAGATAAAAAAAATATCAGCACACCCTAATGTACATGTGTATAACTTACTTTGTACAAGAAATTTTGTCTAACACAATTAAATATCAAAGGTGGCTTTCGAGGTCTACACCAGGTTTGTCCATATTTTTGTAGACAACGACTGGATTCAACCCGCTTGGGGGTTGTTAATCAAAACATTGACGATAAATCCACCTGGGCCGCGATTATTAACGCTATTTTCATCGGTACCTATTTATTTATTTAATTCATATAAACGCCCGGAGGGCTTTTACAAGTATGGTATATAGAAAAAATATATGAATTAAATATTTTTTTAAAATTTTTATTTTATTTTGTTAATTTTTCTCGCCTAGAAGGCTTTAACATACATAAAAGGTATTTACAACATGAGTTATATAAACAACATAAATTTTTTAAAAATACAATATAAAGCAATAGACAATAGAACAGTGTTAAGAAGTAAAGTTGGTATAAAAAAGAAGATGAGTATAAAAACAACAGAAAATTTAAAAAAATACAATATAAATAAATAAAAGATAGGAACAGTTTTAAGAAGTATAGTTGGTATAAAATAAAAAAATAAAAAAAAGATGAGTGTATTTTTATTTTATTTTATTTGGGAAATCAACAGTTCTACGTACATATTCATAGTAAACAAACAGATATAGTGTATAAACTCAGAACTAATAAAGGATTTCCACAAAGTATACAAAGTTAGTAAAGAAAATATATTACATATTTAATAAATACATATAACTTTATACATATAAAAATGTTATTTTCATGTACTCGTATAAACAACATAAATTAAAAAGTATATAATTTAGCATTTGGTATAGTCAAAAACATATTCCTACATATAATTTGCAAGAAAATAATGTAAAGTTAAAGAGCTTATTATTATTATTAGAGAGAGAATAACTTGAATCTCACCCGCATAAATAAAAGTTTCAGCTATTTAACTTTACAAATATCAAGAGTATATATGTTTAAATATGAGCAGAATGGTGAATGTAACACAGTGTTAAAGTGGCCACTTAATTTTTATTTTTATTTTATTTTATTCAGAAAATAAACAGTCATTCATAAAAAGTATTGAAAACAACGATTTTCCAACATAAAAATACGAATTAAGTTTTCATCAATTACAAAAAAGATTTAAACATTAAATGTAACAAAAAAATAAAAAAATTAAAAAAACTTAAGTGAGAAAATAATAATTGTTAACATTTGCGTTTTCCATGGAGGTTATTATTAAATAGAAATATATCATAATTGGAATAGAGGAACTAGAATCCCAAACGTCCATGCGCTGTGTAGCTGCAAGACGTGCTGGAATATTTATTTATTGTACTGCGCCCTAGAGGTGATTTTAAAAAATTGCGCAGTAATTGAAAGGAGAGTAACAGTTTGGAAGAAGCCTTTATCCAGCAGTGATAAGAACAAGGCTGAAGAAGAAGAAGACGAAAAGGGATGAAAATGTGTATTTTTCGACCGTACCTTGTTTTCTAATACATTTAAAGGATTTAGTCTAACACTGCATTTTTTGTATCGTTTAACGTGGGATTGAATAGAAAAATTGTTTGAATTAAAGTAAATAATGTAACATGGGAGAAATTTATGAGATGGCATACCATAACAAATGTATTAAAATTTGGATTCAAATTTGTGCAGAAAATACGTGGGTGTATTTCACCTTTCACCCCTTCAAACCCAACCTCACATAAATCCATCCCCTTCCCGCACAAAGAAAAGTAATAATCGTACGTTTTCCTTCCGTCTTATTCACCCCGCCGCGCAAAACAGCTTTGTCTCACTCATCGATTTCCCGGCATTTTCGCCGGGTTTTATGAATACTGCTCTTTCATTTCGACGCGCGCGTGTTCGAATCGCTCTATCTCGCTTGCGTAGGAATGCTTTTACTACGGACGTACGTATTTTTCGCGTCTCTTTCGTAGGCGTTGTTTAGGTCAATGTTCTGTCCCGCTCTCCAGCATCCCACTGGTTTTCCCATTAAACTCAATGCTCTTCTTGAGCTCACTTTCTGTATCATTGTAGTGTTATAAAGCTATCTCTTTCGCATTTTTACCAAATTGAGCATACGTAATTCATGCATCTCTTTATTCCACACAAGCAAAATATATTTACATCTCTCTCATGCGATTTTTCGTAACCTTTTTACTAAAATTGAGTATTGTATATTTCTGTCTCCTACATACCAGAGTAATCAAATTAACGTTGTGTTTTACGTGATCTGTCTGTCTGTTTCACTCTTATGCAAAATACGATATTTTGACACAGTTTATAGCGACATAACAAGGAACAACCCACACCTGTGAACATGCCCTGACTCGCTTGAAAATCCGTTATGAGTCGAGACATTCAAAATTTTTATAGATCTAGCCAAAAAATATATATTCTACTCACACTAGAAATTCTACGTTGAAAATCAATTCTCGAGCAGACAACAGTTTAGGGGGAGTACGGTGACATCACACGTACAGAGGAATTATATATTTAAAGTTATTCCAGAAGTTTTTAAGTATTACATTTTCTCTACAAAAAATATTAAAACTGTTTACTACGCAATAATACAGTCTTTTCTGCAGAATGGAATCATAGGCTGGGGAGGAGCTTACGAGACAAATTTACATCTACTTTTGACTGCCTAAAAAACCATCGCTGAAACTATATTTAAAAAACTTAGAAATTACTCTTCAAATTTAATTTTTCAAGAACTAGATAAACCCTCAATTTATGACATCTTTAAAAAAAACATATATTATATTAACTTTTAAATAAAAAATAAAGCAATTAATTTAAAAAATTCTCGAAACTCTAGATTTCTAAATAATTCAACTTTACACAAATGTAATACAACTGCATCTTTAAATCATTATTCATATGTTGGGAAAACAACTTTGGTAATTTTATTTATTTATTTATTTTAATTGTATTTTATTAGGTAATTCAACAAAGATACATACTAGAAAACATACAATTTTAAAGCATTCGTTGATTCAATTTTACATGCATATATATCTTCAATTATAGAATTACACAAAATAGATTTATACATTAAGTTTTAATACATATTTTTAATAATTTTTTTTATACAGGATACAATGCAATAAAAAAGTTGTACGTGTGTACTTATTGAATTAGATTTATTCCTAAGAGATTATTCGCAAAAGCTGAGAGAGTATCATGAAAAATGTCAATTTTATTGTTTCAGCAGAATATATTATATTCCCGACACATGCGGGCCATAGGTGTGTGGTATATAGCATTATTTGAAAACAAAGGCAGTTTAAATATTTCCCGATGTCTGAGTGTTCTCAATCCCGCATTTATTTGTATTTTATTTAGGAGGTTAGTATCGACTTTGTAGTTTAATATTTTATACAGAAATTTTATATCGAAAACAACGCGGCGTTTTATCAGAGAATTAAAATGAAAAAGGGTTAGAAGTTGCTCGTAATTTGAATTTGAACGTGGGTTAGAAATTTGGAACTTATACAAAAGGTACTTTACGAACTTTTTTTGAACAGATTCTATTGAATTTATATGGTTTTGATATTGCGGACTCCATACGCATGAGGCATACTCAAGATTACTGCGAATCAAACTCATATACAGCCATATGACGGTTTCCGGTAAATCTTCCAAAAATCTTAAAATCAATACCAAATATTAAAACATTTAAGTTTAAATTTAAAAAAAAAACACATGAGACCCACCCTAGCCTGAACGCCATACAGTGAAAAATTGTGTATCTTATAGAATCAAGTTATTGCCATGTATCGGATATATTTTAGCGCAGGGAATATAGAACAAATTTTTTAAACTTTTTCAAAGATGGTGAATGGTGATTATATATTTTTATTTATACATTTCATAATATATACAATTTTTGTTCACTTTGCCTAGCTGTTTGAAAGAGTACTTTACGATTTTCTTGTTATTATTTATTATTACTTCAAAATATTTTTATATTTAATTAAATTTTTACATTTATTCTTAAATTGTTTAGACTTTCTACTGAATATGTTGTATAATTTTTATTCACACATATATAGCAGAAAACACTAAACGCAGCGTGCCTTGATCATTTCTGTTACATGAAGGTAAGATGACCAATCTTCGACTTCAGGTGCTAATCTAGGGACTATGAAATATTTAATTGTTAAAACACCATTTCAAATAAATATTTGAAGCCGACCGTGCCAGGAATCTAACCCGAGACCTCTTGCGCGATAGGCAAATGCACTGGTCACTACACAAAGCCAACAACTACATAATTTATATTGGACAAAGATTAAGAAATCCGAAAAAGAAAAAAAAAGAAAAATTTGCCTGGGTTTAAAAGTGTTATTCCGCATCTTTTTCTGACACGCAGGAAAAATGCATAGACCTTTCTCTTTCCGACACACCTGATGCTCGATTTCAACCCGTCTCTCTTCTGTCACCTTCACTCGCACGGGTTTAGCATATATCCACCTCTTTCGCCCAGTTTGACTCCTACAGAAATTCCGGAAAAACTGGGTAACTGTCGCATTAGACGAATGTTCCTGTAAAAAGGGGAAAAACCAAAAGCGAAATGGGTGAATTTTGGTATCATTTGCTCGGTTTTTATTGTGAGTTTGTTTATTTTTATAAGACTTTTGCCAGTTATTTCAGGATTAATATTTTATTTGCAACCTGTTAACACTTCAGTACCGTTTATCCGCGATATTACGCGGATAAACGTATAATTCTTATACACCCACGAATTCTCTTTAGCGTATATAAGGGAATCTTTTCAGAAAAAAATGTTTGCTGAATAAAGCAATATTAATGTGTAACTCAGTGGGTTAATTATTTTATCAACAATGTTTTGAGTATGTCCAAATGTTTGCAGACTGGCCGGATTTCCTCCCTAAGAACTTATTGAGATCTAAATTTGTTGCAACAGAGGGAACACATTTTTGAGAAGGAAATATGGAAGTCTAGGCGTTTACAGGGCTCATGACCTGTCATTGGCTGGTTAAAGTGTCCACTTTATACACTGTGTAACATTCACCAATATTTCAGGCGAATTATTTTAAGCGGTCAAAGGCAACCTCTCCTGGCTCTTGTTAGCGTACGAGTAGTATCGTAGTATCTTAATATTTAAATCGTTCAACAATATTTTGAGTATGTCCAAATTTTTGTAGACAAGGACTGGATTCAACTCCCTAGGCAGCTGTTTATATTAATATATTACAACAGAGATAAAGAACATTTAAGAGAAGGTAATATAGAAGTCTAGGCATCTACAGGGCTTATGACCTGTCAATGGCTGGTTTAAGTGGCCACTTTACACACTGTGTAACATTCATACATTCTGCCTATATTTGAACATCTAAATTCCTTCAATTCTTTCATCTGTTGATGTTTGTGAAGTAAAGGGCTGAAACCTTTATTTATGCTGGTGAGATTCATCTAATTGAAGTATTTCACCTACATACTACAACATCAACAGATGGAAGAATTGAAGGAATATAGATGTTTAAATATAGGCATAATGGTGAATGTTACACAGTGTGTAAAGTGGCCACTTAAACCAGCCATTGACAGGTCATAAGCCCTGTAGATGCCTAGACTTCTATATTACCTTATCTTACATGTTCTTCATCACTGTTGTAATATGTTAATTTAAATTGTTCCTTTATCCTTCTTCTATCCTTCCCATCCCCTCTCCTCTCTTCATTGTATAGTGTTATTTTTTAAAATATTTTTATTTTGTCAATCTTTGTTTTTAATTTTTGTATGAAATCGTAAGATTCAATATTTCCATGTATTTGTAATTTTCTCAAAAAGAGCGGTTAGGGTAGGTAGCAAGGAATTGTCTTAAGGCAATATGCCCGCCGTTATATGTATATATATATATATTCATATATTGTATATGTATATAAAGTGTTAAATAAATAAAGATCGCATTCACGAGTTCTGTTATTTGCAGATGATCTAAAATTGTTTCTGGAGATTTCCACCTTGAATGATTGCCACCTTCTCCAGTCTGATATAAATAATATATTTAATGGGCGAACTCAGAACCTACTAAATTTTAATGTTATGTTTTGTTAAAAACTATTTTTATACGGTACTGTATGGGAGTGTGTTCACTTAAGCGAACTGCCACTGTCAAAGATCTGAGAGTTATGTTTGATGCTAGACTGAAATTTCATACTCACATAGGCACGTCTGTGACAATGCACGCAAAATGCTGGGAATTGTTCTCCGAACAGCTAAGGTGTTCTTGGAGACTCGTGTTCTAAGGCTTCTTTTTAACTCATTGGTACGAAGCAGACTTGAGTGTGGATCTCTGATCTGGGCACCCCCCGAATTGAAGTACTCTCTTATGCTGGAGATGGTTCAGAAGAGATTTCTGAGGTATCTTTACTTAAGGGAGTGCGGATATTATCCGTGGTTGTACCCGTCTGACTTCATACTGGGAATGCTTGGCTACAATAGTTTGGAGAAAAGAAGAAATGCATACTTGCTTATGTATTTTTTCCGATCGATCCGTGTCCGATAGTTAAATAGTTTTATTTTTATAATTCAAGTTACAGAACATATTCATTAGAAAATAAAGATTAAAAAGCTAAAGATTTACAAAAATATAAATAAAAGTATTTGTTTGTAAATTAACTTAAATCAAAACTATTACTCAATGGGAAAAAGAAAAAAAGGGGATGGAGGAAAAAGGAAAGGGGGAGAGATTAAGGAAGAGCAAGGAAATGTTTCTTCAGACGTGATTTAAACAGAGTTAATGTAGTAACATCTTTGATGGTGGATGGGAGATGATTTCACAGTCGAGCCGCATGGACACTATATGAGTTAGAGAAGAAAGAGAAATTGTGGATGGGTATTAAGAGAGTACCTTGAGAATTAGAGCGAAGAGGTAAACCATGAACTGATAAGCGTTGTAACAGATGAAGTACATTGAACAGAAGTGAGAGGGAGTGTAAGTCTCTCCGCTGTCTAATTTTGAGCCATTTCAATTGCCATTTCATTGAAATGTGGTCATATTTCCTAAGACAAAAAATGTACCTTATGCATGTATTCTGAAGTCGTTCAAATTGGTAGTAGTAATGCTTGCACAAAAGTGCATTTTGTATTAATGGGTATTGCTAATGGACATTAATAGTAGTAATGGGTATTGTTAGTCTATAAGAAAACTTTAATAATATTAAGGTTAGTTTGATTGAAACGCATCACATTGTACACTTTTGTATATTTAAAAAATAGAAGTCGAATTAAATCCAATAAAAGAACTTTATTTTGGATACGTTACCAAATTTTAAAGAGATATTATTTATTCAAAGTATTTATCGAAAAACTATTTTTTTAATTCACACGTTCTGTTCTTTTTCGAAATAGGGGCTGTTAATCCTAGTGGCAATTGATTAAACTGTTTGAAAGCTAAGTGTTGGAAGGTCTTATATCAAACTCCCCCTGATTTCACAGGTCCTTTACCAATTTCGTCTTGTGATCGGATACTTTACTGGTGGATGTCTCTATTGAAGACAAGCTTGATGTTGCTGTGCACTAAGCCGGAAATTGCATCAGGATAGTGCTACTGAACTTGTAATAGAGAAGCATGCTAAAGGACACGATTCTTGTTTTGAAAAAATGTCCCTTACATGAGTTTAGTTCATTGCCGAATAAATTGGCGTTTATTGTAAAGCTTAAAATTATTATGATCTGTTTGGAAAACAGTTAAGAAGATAAAAAATATTTATTTTTGACATAAATGGCATAAATTGCCTTTATTTATTTATTTATTGCAAAAAAATATATACATACTTAATTACTGGGAATCTATAAACAACAATTAATGTAAAATGAAAACGGAGTGTTCTCTGTTTATGATAGTCTCCATATAACATGGCACAGCCTGTTCTAAGATGGAGATTTTCTATCTTAAGAGCTTAAGTAGTCTTATACTAATAAAACGATAACATAAAAAAGAAAAACTAAAACTACTTAATTATAAATGCCCAGCTAATCAAATGTAAAAAATTAAAAATCGTTATTATACAAATATAAAGTATATGTATATGTGCCAAGAATACATGTTATTTAAACATAAATAATATGGCAAAATAAAACTAATATAAAGCAATGAAATACATACAAATATAAATAATATTATTTTAAGTACTACGTTTAGGGGGTTTACGAGGCTAAATTAGCAGTTCATAATGGAGTTCTGGTACCAACCCTAATGTATGGAAGCGAAGCATGGAGTTGGAAAAAAAGGGACGAAAGTAGACTGAATGCTGTTGAAATGCGATCCCTCAGGCGAATGTGCGGAAAAACAATGTATGATAGGTGCCCTAATGTCGAAATTAGAGCAGAATGCAAGGCTTTTGTCGATAATGCTAACTGAGTTAAGCATTATCGACAAAATTAAGAAAGGTCTTTTGCGATGGTTCGGTCATGTGGAGCGAATGAATGATGAAAGAACGGCTAAAAAGATTTATGATGCGAATGTGTCTGGTTGTAGAAGTCGAGGAAGGCCGAGAAAGACATGACATGATCAAGTACAACAAATTCTTGAAAGTGGTCATGTGAAAAGTCGGAATAATCGACGTGCGTGCATGAGAAGATGTATGAATGTGAAGGAAGCAAAGGAAGTGTGCCAGGACAGAGTGGTGTGGCGTTCTATCCTCTCTGCCTACCCCTCTGGGGAAATGGCGTGATGGTTAGTTAGTTAGTTAGTTAAGTACTACGTTTTTTGATTTACATATATTTTTCAAAAAAAATAGAATAACCATAGAATTAAGAATAGTCCAGAAACCGCATACGCACATCAAACAGAAGGCGACTCAACTACTCATAAATGAGTAGGTTTATGTTTTGACCCATTAGTTTCTTTGTAGACGTCGCTCAGTACGCAACACCTGATTTGAATTCAACTATGTAGTGTTGTGTCCTTTTAAAGTGTAGAAATACTGCTAGGATCTTAAAGAAACAGGATGCAATCACATTTCATGTGCAATTAGCAAATGAATATGTATATAACGAATACTTAAAAATTGAATTATTTTTCCATCTGTCAGATTGTCGAAGAAACAAAATGGAAATTTCGTTAGTGTTGCCAGGGTAGTAAATTTTTTTAACCTACTTTGCTCATCTAATAAGAAAACTAATAAAAATTGGACCTCGGATTTAACAACTCTGTGGTGGACATTTGACCGACATTATCTTTAAAACATAAAATATTATTTAACATGATATAATGTAAATTTATGTAAAATAAAATTTGTTTTATATTTTAGGTTTAAAGTTCATTAATTCAATTACTCTTATTAAATGACTCTGTACTTATCTACTCTGTTGTGTCAATCAATATTTCCGCGTGCACAATAAAATTTTAGAGAAATTAACGGATTCCTTTTTTTACCTTACATTTGTGTCATGATTTTTTTTTCCCATCAAGCAACATTACGCTACGTTACTTCACGAATTACCTCACGAATGCGCGTGGCGAAAGTAGGGCATAGTGGGGAATAATTAGACACAGTCCGATGTATTCAAATATGATTCTACGCTCCTTCTGGACTATTCTTAATTCTATGCCTTTAACAAATATTAAACATAAATATAAAAAAAATAAGATGTTTACATAACGTGTATATATGTGTATGTATGTATGTATATGAATCAAAATGTGTATCCGAATAAGTTTATATTTTGTTTGTCTGTGCTCTGTATTAATTTGTTAACTATTATAATATATTAAAATGTAATTGCCTAGCTTGGAACGGGGTATGTACCCTTGTTAGCTGGGCAAAGTGAACATGGAATTGTATTTTGATAAAGAGTCTGAATAAATACATAAATAAATATCTAATTTAGACTAAATACAATAATTCATTTATTTAGTCATATTTTTTGCTTACAAACTATAATTAATAATAAAAATAATGTGACCTCACTGGGGTTTCCCGTGCCGAGGACACTTAACAATATACTTTTCAAAAATTACATTTGAGAATAAACAAAGAAGACTAACTTAATAAAAACGAAGATAATTAACAAATATTTAGACAGTTTTAAAAACAAGGTATTTGTGTACATCTATATTACTTATATTACAAAACACACAATGAAAATAACAAAAACCTAACATAAGCCATACACTTGTGGAGCAGTTGATTCAATATTGGTTTGGGCGAATGAGACAATCCTTTTTACTTCTACCTAGCTTCACTATCCATTTTTTTATAGCCTCTTTAAACATTTTCTAGTTACTAATTGTTTTAATAGATAGTGGAAGTAGGTTATAGATTTTAATTGATATCAAACTTTCGATTGTGTTCATTTAATCTATTTAGCAAGAACTCAAATTTAGCAATAGCAAAGCATTGCCGTGTTAATCTTGTAAACATATAAATAAGCTAAATCAAAGTAAAATCAAGTAAAAATTAAGTAAAATTGAAATATAAGCAAACATATTGGGCACAGTCTATTCTCAATAGGTATAGTAAACACCTATTCTGAGGTTGGCAGCATTTGAGTTGATAAATATCAAACGCCAGTAAATCCACCTATTTAAAAAAAATATTTGTTCTACAAAATGTAGAGAAAAAAAAATATGATCATTTCATTACTGTTTAAATCAAAACATGTCCTCAGTTAAATTTTAAAATAAAATGCTTTTTTCAGAATACGGTTTTGAAATTCAACATACTTTAAAAAACACATGTACCCTCTCCCTCATTCATTCACGCATACACACATTCACATACACATGAATACAAACGTCACACACATACAATTACGTAGACTCTTTTCTTTTATATTATGTGTCATTAGATTTACAGTGGATTTTTTTAATTGGTTCTAATATTGTTTTCTACTTATTTTGCTTATGTAATAGCTGTAAAAATCATAAATAAAATAAAATGAAATAAAATAAAATGAAATAAAATGAAATAAAATGAAATAAAATGAAATAAAATGAAATAAAATGAAATAAAATGAAATAAAATGAAATAAAATGAAATAAAATGAAATAAAATGAAATAAAATGAAATAAAATGAAATAAAATTAAATAAAATTAAATAAAATTAAATAAAATGAAATAAAATGAAATAAAATGAATTAAAATGAAATAAAATGAAATAAAATGAAATAAAATGAAATAAAATGAAATAAAATGAAATAAAATAAAATAAAATAAAATAAAATAAAATAAAATAAAATAAAATAAAATAAAATAAAATGAAATAAAATAAAATAAAATAAAATAACATAAAATAAAATGAAATAAAATAAACTATTACAATAAAACAATAAAAAAACTTTCAATTCAGAAGCTTATAGTTCCACATGGACACTGGTGGATAGTTGTGGACATACCTGCGTTTGATATTTATTAGCTCATTTCACGTTTTTTTTTCGTTAGGTAACATTATTTAAGGATTGTGAAGTTTGGTTTCAGTTTTTATTTGAAAATTTTTTTGTCATTTTTTTATTGTTAATCATGAAAATAGCGATTTTCTAAAAAAACAAAAATCGATTTTTAAAGGTATTGTAAAAAAATTGGGACAGTGATCAATAATAAAAAGAGTTCTAATCTACATATCGCGTTGATTGCTAATATTTTCAAGACAGCTTTTGACAGATTGAAAAGAAACAACAATAAAAGTGACTTGGGACGAAATAGAGTAGACATGTGGTTAGACAAGTTTATAACACCAAAAGATCAAGGGAAATTAGGTAATTCTTCTTCTTTGGAGCTGTCCATTAATGGAATTATTGAAGTAATCTCTCCGTAATCTATTTACTATGCAATGGGTACCGCAAATCCGTCTTACTTCTTGACTCTAGATTCTGCCTCTTTTGGGTTTCCCTGCGATTGCCTTTAGTACTTTCATCTCTGACGTTCTGAGTAGTTATTTGGTTTTTCTATTTAGTTTTTCTACTTGGTTTTTCGTATTTTTTATTTTCTCTCTATCTATCCTCGCCTCTGTTGTACACACCATGATTTGGTCTGACACACGTTTTGTCTATCCGAATTATGTTTCCAATAATCATGTGTTCATTGAACTATACGACAAATCTTAGGCATCCAGATGTTTACTAACTGAGATGGATATGTTCTCATCATCACTATGGCAGCATCATCTGCATGGCATGTGATGTTAATGACATTATCTCCCTTAGTAGATTCACTAATTTTTTTTATTCTTAAAAGCGTTTTTTTTAATATATTTATTCTGCTTGTGTAATAAAAGGTTTTTGGCGTATATATTGTTGTGCTATATTTAGTTATAAAGGTGCTAAATTTGCTTTGTTTCTTTGTTGTTTTCAATATGTGTTATTTTCTAAATGTTAATTTTATTTATGTCCCGAATTGAGTTGTTGTAACTCCTGGGAATGTAATTCAACGTATTTTACTTGTAAAATACTTTGTGTTATATGATTTATAAATAAAATAAATAAATAATAATAATAGGTGAACGCCATTATCAAGTTCTTAAAAAATATATTCAAGATGCTGGAATTCAAATATCTCTCACAGCAGCTCGACGTCGGATAATAATATCAACAGATGAAAGAATTGAAGAAATATAGATGTTCAAATATAGGCAGTATGGTGAATGTTACATTGTGTGTAAGTGGCCACTTAAACCAGCCATTGATAGGTCATAACTGTAGATGCCTAGACGTCTCTATTACCTTTTCTTAAATGTTCTTCATCTCTGTTGTAATATGTCAATTATATGTTCTGCTAAAACAGTCAAGCCGGTTTCATGCAAAAAACTGTAATAATCACCTTCTGTAAATAGTTTTGATTACAAAAACGGTATTTCTCAATTTGTAGAAAACACCCACAGCTCTAGAATAGTCTTACGGTATAGATGCTGATGTGAAGATTAATGACTACAGAAATCTAGTTCTCTTCAATAAATTAAAATTGATAAAAATATAAGTATTTTAATTTTATAAATTATTGAATTTAAAAATGCCTGTAATAAAAAAAATTGATACAGAATGTCACCTCATTTATTCAAAGTTTGAATGAGGTATTATTCTAAATTTTTTATTTTTATTTTACTTTCTTTTATTCAGGAAACATACAGTACAGTTACAAAGTTTAATATTTTACACAATTAGACTAAATTCTAATGGACCAGTGAAGTTTCCATTTAAAAAGCAATTATATGTAAGGTTAATTATGAAAGTATAAAAAAGAGCAGGAAAAAGAAAAACATAAATGAAAGTTGTTTAAAAATTAAAATTTAAGTGAAAAAAAGATATTTTAAAGTTTGTAGTTTGTAGTGAGTATTTACAAATGGAAATAATATTAAAAATGAAGAAAATTTGTAAGAGTAATAAAAAATTAAGAATGGAAATAAAGAATGAAAAACATGCAAAATAAAATAGTAATAACATTTTTTTTAAAAAAGGAAAAACATAAATCATTTAATATCATTCAATATTGATTTGGCTGTTTTCTAAAAATGCCAGACTTAAAAAAATCTCCGAAATTTCTGTAACGCGTAATTAAACTATTTTTAATGCTATAAAAAAATTAACTAAGTGATTCTTTATAATTACGTACCCAAATATAATATGTATATATAATAAGTTCAATACATACATCAGAGTTTTGCTAGAGTAATATGAGTGTGCAAAAAGATGATCGTGTTAATATTTCTAGTGTTCCTATGTCTCTAAATATGATTGTTAATATTATTAAGAATCTCTCTAATAGCTCAAGTGGAGGAAGTGACAATATTCCATCATATTTTATCAAAATGTGTTGTCATGAAATTGCCAAACCCCTGTTACTAATATTTAAAACATCACTAAGTGAGGGAGTATTTCCTGACATATGGAAACGTGCCCTCATTACCCCGATATACAAATCTGGCTCCAAAAATGATGTGAAAAACTACCGCCCGATATCTAAACTGTGTGTCATGAGTAAGATTTTTGAAAAAATTATTTACAATCAACTATACAATGCTGTCCAGAGCATAATTATTGAAAATCAACACGGTTTTGTCAAATTTAAATCTGTCACATCCAACCTAACATTATTTTTAGAATACGTTTCAAAGGTTATGGACGAAAGGGTTCAAATAGATGTAGTCTACACTGATTATTCCAAAGCCTTTGACACCGTTGTACACAACATACTCCTTACTAAACTATGGAGTTTGGGTATTCATGGTGATCTGTACAGGTGGCTCGTTTCCTACTTAAGTAATAGACTTCAATCAGTGGCCATTAACGGGTTTATCTCAAAGGACGTAAGCGTGCCCTCAGGTGTTCCCCAAGGATCGCACTTGGGGCCGCTACTTTTTATCATCTTCATCAATGACATCAGTAAATGTTTTAAATTTGCCAAATTTTTACTTTTTGCAGATGACATGAAAATTTATTCTGAAATCAATTCACATCAAGATTGCTCTAATTTTCAAGAAGATCTTATTAGGCTAAATGAATACTGCAAACTAAATCACCTTAAACTAAATACTAATAAATGTTATGTAATGACCTTCACTAGAAATAAAACAAAAACTAATTTTAACTACACAATTGATAACAATATCCTCTCTAGAGTAAACGAAATTCGCGATCTTGGAATTATACTTGATTCTAAATTAACTTTTGAAGCTCACATTAATGCAATCGTTAAAAAAGCTTATCAAATGTTGGGTTTCCTAATTCGCATAGGCAATGACTTTAGTAATATACAAACCATTAGACTATTGTACTGTACATATGTAAGAAGTCAGTTAGAATTTGCGTCACCTGCCTGGAACCCTCATTATAAAAAATACATTCATCGAATTGAATCTATTCAATCAAAATTTATATCATACTGCAGATTTAAATTAAGGGTTTCAGAAAATGAAACCAATGAATTTCTCACTCATCTTAACCTAAAACCACTGAAAACCCGTAGAAACGTAGCTGACCTTGTATATCTGTACAAAATTATGAATAATCAGGTTGACTGTCCACAGCTCCTATCCCTAATTGGTTTTAGGATCCCTGTAGCGCAGACCAGAAACAAAAACCAATTTCATATTTTTAAATATAAAACTAATGCTTGCCAAAATTCTTATATATGTAGAACTTGCAATCTGTATAACAATAAATTTAACCATATTGATATTAATAATATAACATGCAACAATTTTAGAAAAGTAATTGAAAATCAATTTATGTTTCACTAATTTTTTTTTTATTTTTTATTTTTTTAAAAATATGTTTTTTAATATTCTCTTATATAATATCTTATTTAACCGAAATACTTACCTGTGCAGTTAGATTGTGTATGGATATGTACATGTACATGTGTATGTGAGTTTGATATTTGGTTAATTATTATAAACACTTTATTTTATTTTAGTTTTTGAGTTTTTTATTTTATTTTTATAATTATTATTTTCTTCAATTAAGTTGTTCTTCTTATAAGGCTCAATAATTATCGCAAATGTTATACTCGCTGCATATGTATGTATACTTATTATTATGTTATCCGCACTGTAAAATGTACATACATATCTAAATTTAATATCTATTCTTAACTTCTTATTAGTAATATTTATCTTTTAGCTTACGAGAAGGCCTGTAATTGGATCTTAATATATAATTTAACCTACACTGTAATTAATAAATATTGTAATCTGTTGGCTTTCCAAAATAAAATAAAATAAAAATAAAAAATAGATTTGGCGGCTGTTTTCTGTGAAATGCATATGAAATACTTAATTTGTTGCAACAGAGAGGGAAAACATTTTTGAGAAGGGCATATGGAAGTCTGGGCATTTATAGGGCTTATGACCCGTCATTGGTTGGTTAAAGCGGCCACTTTACACAATGCGTAACATTTTTTAAATAAATACATTTTTAAAAGATCCTCTAAATAAACACTCGAAATGCGTGTTTGGTAGGGGCCAGTTACTCTTTTTTTCTATGATATATTTTGTTGCCCTTTAATAATAAGAACGGCACCTTTCTTCTCAGAATTTCTCCTGAGCTTTGCTAAACGCTGTATAAAACAAAATACGCAGCAGCGCTGGGAGGATCATTACCGCGCTTCTTCTACAGGTCAAATCACCAAAATGTTTTTCCCAACGCTGGCTGATGCAGCAAACTTCCGTCATCATCACCAAAGTACTTTCGAAACGACCCAAATTTAACCGGACACGGAGCTATGAGAAGTTACCTATACAGGTTTAAATTAAGGAATGATGACTATTGTCCATGCGATGATATTTCTTCACAGAGTATCGAACATCTGTTATTTCAGTGCTCATTTTTCAGTTTGCAACGCCATAATCTTGAAGCAGAATGCAGGAAAGATGGAATATCTTAACAGATATCCACACTGTAGTTAAAAGTAGTTATCACGCGCCATTGTTCTTGAACTTTGCAACAATGGTGATTGGACTCATAAAGGTAATAAACCAAAATCAGTGATCGAACATCCCATTTCCAAGACAAACAAAAACGATTTTTTCCGAGTACCTAAGCCTTGTACATGACACGTAAGGCTACTAAATACAGGGGTCCAAATATATATAATAAGGAACATTTTTTATGTTTTTTTAATATTTTTTATTTCTTTTTTTAATTACTATAAAATAAAAAAGTAGGTACCTTCTAATATTTTACAGATTATTTTTGTTTTCTTTCTTATATCACACAAAAAAAATGTACCTGTCCATTTATTATAGGAGCGAAAAATTCATAAGCATTTGATGGCAATAAAGGACTGATATCTAATATGTTTGTTTTTTTATTTAAATTTTTGAGTAACCGAACGCTCAAATACATAATTATTAAGATAGTGTTAAATAAAAAATTAGTAAGTTTATTACTAGAAGTAAGGAGATAATAAAACGGGCATTAAAAAAAACAGAATATCAAAATTGTATTTTGAATAAAGGCTTGAAATTGTTTGAAGAGATGCCTGAATGTATGAAGAATGAAAAAACAGTTTGAATGAATTTAAAAATAAGTGTTTTGTTTACTGTACTACTACTACACACGTCTATCCTGGCAAACATTCTTAGCTTCTTCCACATTCATACATCTTGTCATACATGACCTTCGGTTCTGTCTGCTTTTGACATGACTAGACTTAAGATTTTGGTTTATCTTATCATGCCACATCTTCCTTGGTCGTCCTCGTCTCACGTTGCCGTTCATTTTTGCTAGATATAATTGTTTTACCATTCTTTCGTCGTCCATTCGTTCTACGTGACCAAACCATCTCAGAGACCCTTTCTTAATCTTATCAATTATACTTGACTCAGATTTACACTCTCGCCTGATTTCATCATTCGTAACACTCCCATACATGAATTTCCTACACATTCATCGAAGAGATCGCATTTCAACCGCGTTCACTCGGCTTTCATCCTTCCTCTGCCAGTTCCATGTTTCACTTTCATACATAAGTGTTGGGAGTAAAACTCCGTTGTGCACTGCCAGTTTAGCTTCGATTGACATATTTTTATTTGAAATTACTGTGCTTAGTGCTCCGTTCATTTTACTGTAAAATTTACTGTAAAATTATTTAAATTGATTTGTAAGTGTAAATATTAGTTTTTAATAATACTATGTCCTTGCACCGTTCCTTTTTATAGTCCTTATGGACTTCATCCTCCTAAAAGTCGATTCCACTAGATCGAGGAATATCCATCTACCCTTCCCAAAAACTCTGCGACCTAGAGTATGCTGATGATACGGTTATAATTGACAATTCAGTCGGGGGTATTCAGGTCACTGTGGATAAGCTAAATAGGGACTCCGCATGCATGGGTTTAAAAATCAACATTGCTAAAACCCATGTACTGTGTAATACTTCGTGGCTTGATGCTCGAAATCCCGAAAGGGTCGAGAGTTTCAAATACCCGGGAGTGTATGTTACATAAAATGCAGCTTACAAAAAGAACTGGGAGTGCAATTAGGAGTAGCAATTGCCACATTCAACAGTATGAAGGCTGTCCGGAGATCGGATATTTACCCAGTAAAAATCAAATGCCGCCTATATAAAGCCTGCATAACACCTATTCTCGTCTACGAATGCATATCGTGGCACCTCACTAGGGCCCAAAACAGCAAAATTCTGAGTTTTGAGAATAGGTCTCTCAAAAGAATCTTGGGTGTGCGGTGGTTTGACTTTGTGAGGAATGAGGTTATAAGAGAACGGACGCAGCAAACTCTAGTGACAACTGTCGTCAAGCGGAGGCGATACAGTTGACTAGGCCATATACTGCGGATGCCTCCTGAGAGCCTTAACCACGCTTGCCTACTTTACAAGGCATCAGGTTCTCGTCGTTCTGGACGTTCACTGCTAACAGTTTACCGAAACTTTGGGATGAGAACCTGACTTGGAAGGACGCAAAGGATTGGCGGCTGACAGAGATGCATGAAGGCTTTTTGTGGATACCATATGCTCCAGCTAGGGAGCAGACATGGAATGATGAATATAAGCTTTCTGAAGAAATAAATAAAAGTAATAAAAAAATAATGATTTCAACTTCACAGAAAATATTTGTATTAATCGCTTCAAAATTTATATTAAAATATTTTTGACTACAACAGATTGATAAAATTATTGACAGTACACTTTAATTGATTGAATGAGTTTATTTTTATTAATGAAGACTTTAAGTGGTCTAGGGTTCTTGAGAAAAAAAGAGAAGAATCTCTTGATGTTCGTAAGATGTTCAAAGCAATTCGATTCATAGCTTATTGCCAGATTATTATTGAAAAAATTACGAATAAGGGCAAAAATATTTGCATCCCTCTTTCCCCGACAGCTCGCTGGATGATTTCATCTCTCTCATTTTTCCGTTTGAAGGAAAAACGAGAAAAATCCCGCGTCTCTCTCAGCCTCGCTAGGGGAAGATACGTTTGATCGTTTCTCCCTTCGGGAATGGGAAGCTTGTATAGGTGAAAATTCAGGGAATGAATTGGCAGTACATTTTTGACCAGCGTGGGGAACGCACGCGAGAAGGGGGCTGAAATAAATACCTCGAATTTATCGCGACAGTTTCCCGGGGACCGTTAAAAATAACAATAAATAAAATCAATTTTTTCCGATACCCATGGCGTAAAAATAATCAAAAAATTTCCATATCATTCAATTGTCGAAAAAAACTCGCATATCAAAAGCAGTTATCAGAAAACATTTTTCAAAAAATTAAAATTGTATCAAAGTGACTTAGCTTTAAAATTTACAAAATTGTAACAAATCGTTGCTTATTTAAAATTGTGACAATAAAATAAACTATATTTATCCATTTGATAATAATTTATTTACATTATAAATAGTCTTCCTTAAATATTAAATAAATTATATATTCATGACTTTTCGAAGACTGGTATGACACGGGGTTGAAAAGCTCTTATAAAAAATCATTATTAAAATATTTTATTGTGTTTTGAAAACTTAAGATTTGGAATCTGCAAATATTCTGACGGTAAGAGTTTGTACTTTTGTAAATTTTTATGTTTAAATCAATCGTTTATTCCTATAGATTCTTAATAAAATATAAAAATGCATTATATTTTTGTGAGGTATAAAAATAATTAAAGGAATTAAATAAATACGTTGGTTGTCTTGTTAGCAATGTATTAAATTACCTCGTAGTGTAGTGGTCAGCGCGTTTGTTTATCATTCAAGAAGTCTCGGGTTCGATTTCCAACACGGTTGACATGTAATATTTATTTTATATATATTTTTTATGTTTTGTAATTTATAAATGTTTTGATTTTTTTATTATAAGCATTAACATTTTTGTTTTATTTTTTTATTATAAATGGTATATTTTCTAATTTCTAATATTTATGCTTCAATTGATATTATAATCGGTATAGTTTATAATTTACATTTATGTTTCATTTTTTAATTATTAATGGTATATTTTCTAATTCATATTTATGCTTCAATTTTTATTAATTTGTGTATGTTTTCTAATTTCATTTTTTGACATAAAAAATAATTTTTGATTTTTTTGGCATCATTTAATAAAATGAATAATTTAAAAAATCAGTAAAGAGGGTTCTGTCTAAACACAGGAATTTTCTAGCTAGTCAGAACCTGGAACAAAGAACTTCCATATAACATACAAGACGACGACATAATATTATGCTGACATACACAAATATAACACCAGACAACAACAACACTATCATATTGAAAAAGCAAAGACAAACACAGGACAGTCAAAAATACTACATAATGGACTTAAACACTACAACGACTTACCTTACTACTTGAAAACTTTTACTGGAGACAAATTTAAAATCAATCTGAAAAAGCACATGATGACTGAACTAACTAGACTAGACGAGACATAAAATGACTAGACAGTATAAAATTTCTAATGTAACCCTAACGGGTTTTTAAAAATTGTAAATAAATAAAAAAAACAATGTTTTGAGTACGTCCAAATGCTTGCAGATTGGCTTGATTTTCTCCCTAGGGAGTTGTTCATATTTAAATTTGTTGCAACAGAGAGGGAAAATATTTTTGGTGAATCTCTACGCAGCAATAAAGGTTTTAGCTCTTTAACCTAGCTTAAATCAACAAATGAAAGAATTGAAGAAATATGGATGTTTTTTTTTTGTTACATATTATTGGACCCCTGTATTTAGTAGCCTTACGTGTGATGTACAAGGCTAAGATACTCGGAAAAAAATCGTTTTGTTTGTCTTGGAAATGGGATGTTCGATCACTGATTTTGGCTTATTACCTTTATGAATCCAATCACCATTGTCGCAAAGGCTAAGAACAATGGCGCGTGAAATCTGTTGAGAATATTCCATCTTTCCTGCATTCCGCTTCAAGAATATGGATGTTCAAATGAAGAAAATTTAAAAAAATCAAATATTAAAAATAACAAATGGTTGCTTACTTCTGCAGGGGAGAAGCGAAGGGGGCGCGGCCGCGCGGTTAACAGTGTGTCAGACTCCCCCCTCCCTCTCCTCGTTTCTACCCTGCAGAAGTTAGCAACCATTTGATTTTTTTCATATTTGATTTTTTTAAATTTTATTCGTTCTAAAAAAATATTTTAATGTGTCAATATGTCTTCTTGCTCATACTAATCATCGTGGTTTCGGATGTGACAGGGTTTAAAGAACATCCTGTATGTGTGTGTGTGTGTGTGTGTGTGTGTGTGTGTGTGTGTGTGTGTGTGTGTGTGTGTGTGTGTGTGTGTGTATGCATATTTATTTATTTATTTATTTATTATTAATAAAACATATAATACAAAAATTACATATTATACTCCCAGGAGTTATTTGAAACTCATTTGGGACCGTACATTTTTTTGACAATACATAATATCATACAAATTAATACATCCGAAATAAAAAGAAAACATTATTGTAAAAGAAACATAAAACACCATCTTATATAAACTACATAATAATTATCAATATAAAAAAGATTTAAGAAATATTTTTTAATTGCGACACTTCTGGATTTTTTATTCAGTTTTTCGTGTCTTAGCTCATCAGGTAGTTTATTATATTCGGAATGGCCAATATTTTCCAAGGACCTACTGCCGAACTTTGTTGAGCGAAACTTAGACACATGAAGATTCCCTGAATAACGCGTATTGTAATTATGAATATTATGACCAAATGTGTATTTTATATTTGAGTGAGCAGAAAAGTTGATGATATTTAAAATAGTATTGGTTATGTCATGCAGTGGCATTACCTTGAAAGGAAGTATCTTTGTTTGTCGGTAGATATCCTTGACATGCGAATCCCGTTTTAGTCCAAGAATGTTTCTTAGAGCTCTGTTCTGTAGAACTTGTATATCCGAGATCTGATTTTTACTTTTTTATGCATGATAAATAAGATAGGTGGGAATGAATCAAAGCTTAGTAGACGGCAAACAAAACAACAAAACAATGCAAGTGTATGTATGTGTGTATGTTTTTATATGTAAATTTATTAAATATTTTTCTATGTACCCATTAGTACATGCTGGTACATTTCTTTATTTTTACTTATTATTGTATCTTTTAGTTTTTCTTATGTTATCTTTAATTTGAACTAAATGTACATACTTATGTTACACTGCTGCACTTAAATGTACTTCTAATAAATGTAAAAGCCCGTAGGGCATGTATATTAATAAATAAATAACAATGCTACGTGGTCATAGACTAACGGATAGTATTTTTTTTATATCGATAGTTGGAGGAACGGAAATCGATACAAGCGTCTTTCGATATGGAAAAATATATTATTCCATCGGTAAAATTCTTACCGATAAACGACGAAATTAATTAATCAACTCATTAATTTCATACCACGCAAGCAAAGCCGCAGACATAAGCTGGTATTATATAAGTACATCATGTTTGTAATTTGCGTCCTAATTTCAAACTTTTCAATACTCAAATACTCCGAGCGTTCTTCAATACTATCCATATTACATTTTGCTGGGTGGAATTTTCGCTGTTCAGTTTCAACAACATTTTTATAAATCATATGATTGTCTTTTTTTTCAACATGATATCAATTGTTTTAATAAATTGTGCGACATCAATTGTCTTCAACTTAATATTGACAAATGTAAAATAATATCTTTCTCGCGACGAAAAAAACCTATACAATTCAACTACAAACTAAAAAATACTTCCCTTTCAATGGTTTCGTCAATAAAGGATCTTGGCATTACTTTAAATAGTAAACTCTCCTATCGTATACACATTGATAATATTGTAAATAAATCTCTCAAACTTCTCGGTTTTATCAATAGAGTGACGGCGGACTTCAAAAATATTAATACCATCAAAACTCTTTATTGCTCACTAGTTCGACCCCATCTAGAATACGCTTCTCCTATTTGGTCTCCATTCTACAGGACTCATATTGACCATATCGAGTCTGTCCAACACCGTTTTCTAAGAAAAGTGGCATGGTTGCTCGGATTACAAAGGGGTAATTATTCCTATTTTGAAATAGAGCAATCTCTTAATCTGTCTTCATTGAAGAGACGTAGAACTGTGATGGACCTTATATGCATTTTCAAAATACTTAACGCTTTAAGTGATGTCCCATCTCTGTTGCAATCAATTTCTTTTCATGTTCCCAACCGTGTCACCAGAAGTCAAAATCTGCTATTTATAAAATCTTCTAAGAGCAACTTTGGTTTTTATGCCCCAATGTCCAGAATGTGTAGATTAGTCAATTCATCACACGACTAGGAATTCTTTGGGATAGATCTTCCGGCTTTTCGTAGATCTCATCGCGACTAAACAGTGTGGGATGAAGTTGGATTGGCACGGTTTAGCTTGAAGTTTTAGGTCTTCCGTTTTTATGAATACATTGTATATAATTATTGTTTTTCCCTTGTTTGTCTTTGCTAAATAGTTTTATGTTCTTTTTGTTCAGTTTCTGGCATTTATGTTTCTTCATGTAACTGTTGTAATTGGCTTGGGCCGTATATATAATAAAAAAATAAATATAATGACAATTTATGCATGAATGGAGATAATTAAATTAATTATTTAGAATATAAACTTATGTATATAGAGGTAAGAAGGTAAACATGAACAGAAGATATAAAAGAACAAATAATGAAACCCACTTTACCGCGAAACCGGCTCGTCATATACACATACTAGCGGACCCAACAGACGTTGTCCTGCCCGAACGTTGGCAAAATACTTTTCATTGAAGTCCAAAACTAAAAAACTTTCATATTCAAATATTAATTTCAAGTAGGTACCTTGGTATTTGTTTATGGTTGATTTCCAAAACACAAAATATATTTTTTTCAAATATGGCATTCTTTTTGCAAACGTCAAACTCCGGTTTTCTCACCAACAGAGTTGTTCATGTTTAAATTTATAGCAACAGAGAGGGAAAACATTATTGTGAAGGGAATATGGAAGTCTAGGGAATTACAAGCCTTGTAATCTCACCCACATAATAAAGGTTTTAGCTCCTTTATTTCACAAAAGTCAACAGAACAATAAAAATACGTGTGTATGTCAGCATACAATAGATATAAAAAAGACGGTTTGTTATGAAATATAAAATGAGTTAACACCAGATCATTAGCATAAGTAGCTTTTGCAAATAATGCCTTAGTCGTTACTATCGAACATCATAAAATATTTACAAAGAGAAAATTTGAATTCACAGAGAATTCAATTAAAAATATCAATATGAGAGGTACATTCATTTCCTAGTCTGTATATTGTAACGATTATATTTCATCCTGCCCCATTTAAGCAGCGCGTAACTAAGCATGGGTCTTAAAATATGTAATAATATTTTCTGATACATCAAAATTCGAGTATGGCAATACCGCGACAGACTGTTCATTTGAAAAGCAAAGGCCGCCAGTGACAGACAAAATTCGTGAATAAACGTGTAACTTAACAAAAGCTAAGATGTAGTTAGTTATAATCGTGGGAGCATCGCCTTACGGTATGTAAGTACTATGTAATTGAATTTGTAATGGTATTGTCGTTTCGATATGCCAGAACACGGAATCTAATGATGTATTTTTGTCCATAATTATAGGCTTCCTAAAAACCCCATTATACTTTTTATATTTAAAATTTATGGTATAATACCATCTTTATAATATATTTTATTATTACGTCTGTCTAAATCTTGACAATTAACGTCAAGTTTTAAATATAAGATCTGAATTGTTTAACCCGATGCCGCATAAGACAACAATAAGGTCGGTCTGAGTTTTATTAAGAGGAATGACGCGGTCAGCTGTGGCTTGCGCTATGATGTTACCCGGATGTACCTTTAAAAACTGGAACCTTTTACAAAATGCATCGGCTATTTGAAACAAAAAAAAACTTTCAATAGGTGCGAAGGTTTTCACGGTCACTGTTATCAATATTATGTATCTTTTTTGGGTGATACCGTGTATGTTGGATTTCATCCGACGTTTCGGCAACCATTGCAGGAGCCATCTTCAAGGAAAACTGTGTGTTTTATAGAGAAATGTATGTGTTTATGTACTAGTAATTTGTACCGTGTCACAGTCAGCAGTAGGCACATTTCTAGTTTTGTAGGAAAGAATAATTATGTTTATGTACTAGTAATTTGTACTGTGTCGCAGCCGGCAGTAGGAACATTTCTATTCGTTTTTGTCATATGTAGTGCTGGGAACCATGTTGAATTTAATTTAAGCCCGTCGTCTTTGTTTATATTATTTGGATGTCTGTGTATTTCAATTGCCTCTTTTATTATTCGTGCACTATAATTACTAGGTTTATGTAGAATTTTCGGTTCAAAGGCGAAAAAATGTCCTGAAACTTTCAATGTCTACAAAGAAGATTTTAAGAATAAAACGTCGATGATTGGTGTCAAAAATAAAATATTTTATTTTGATTTAATTTCAAAATCATTTGCAATTTAGACTTCTAGATGTTATATTTAGCTAGGTAAACGCATAAAACTTTATAATTTTTGCTTGTAAGAATAAAATTGTAATTTAGAGAAAATGCCTTTGTTATTTTGCAATTACCTGGTCTACATATTTTAATTAGCAATACACAGTGATTATTGAGGCTCCGAGACTATTTAAATTTTGAATCATATTTTTTATCTTGATTCTTTACATATCTTGTGGGAAGGTCAGACATAATTAGTGTCCTCATTTTGGAGAGATTCTCATCTTTACTGGCCGAGCGACACTGGTGAATGTATACTGGCGTATATTTTGTGAAGAGTTTGATCTGCATTTATTATTTCGGCCTACTTCTTGCATTGTTTCACCACAATGCCCAGAGCAAAGCTGTCAACCAATAAAGGCACCATTTAATTTTTCTATTTAATTGAGGTTCAATTTCTTTGTAAATCTTTGGAATCCGTTGATACATTGAGTGTTGACATTCTCTTATTTTATCAAAAATTTTCATTTTTCACACTCCTTACAAATGAACGCTACAGTATACGCGGTATGGAAGAAAGCGTAGAAGCATTTCTGATCTGTCTTTTCTCTTCAAAATTTTAAACAATTTTATCGATAGTCCATATTGGAGCGTATTTCAATCAATTTTCCCGTAAAGTCAACACGACAAGTTCATTTTTTTAATAATTCATTGCCCAAAAAAATATGTCCAAAACTCGTTTATTTATCGTAGCTGCTCCAAATTTAATTTACTTTGTCCCCATTTAGATATTTTTGATACAAAATTTTGTGACTTCAAAAAAAAAGCTTTTTGAAACACTGTAAAATGAAACATTTGTCAGTGTGTAATAAGTTTATGTTCCTTTAAATATGTTTATTTTATTATGATATCAAAAATTTTAATTGGTCAACTATATTATGAAAATCCCTCTCCCTCACTCCTTCCCTCTATTTCCTCATCCCTTAACCTTCTTACGAGCTCTTTTTTTTTCTCATGTCTTATATAATATATTATTTTTCTCTTTACTGTGTAACATGTTCTCTCATTATATTTGTGAAAAACTTTAACTGGATGTATGTACTATTTTTTATATTTTGTAATCTTATAAAACAACTGTTGTTTTTCCTTAATAAATAAAAATTTAAAGAATAAAATATGATGAATAGCAAAAAAAAGTCTTGTACTTGTATTTTGTGAAGTACTTTTGACAGTTACAGTTTTTAAATATGAAAATATCTAAAATAATGAATAAATAAAAATATGTATTTGCACAAATTGACGGTTGGTTCTCTGGATTACATACAAAACATGAAATATCAAAAAGGTTTCGTGTTGAAAGGGTGAAGCATGCTACGGTCGCCCCGAAGTGATGATAATCTTAAAAGAGCTTAACCCTCTCGACTCGGGAAGAGATTAAAGGATTTAGGAGGTGTAACCATGTGTTATTCTATCACAGATGGACCAAATCTTTGGTAGAAACACATTATATTGTCACTTCATTTTTCATTCAATTTTATTATTTCTTTGTTTTGTTATTTATTTATTTATTTGACGGACTTCTGCAATGCATTCTAACGATGGTAAATACAATTTCTCATAATAAATCCTAATTTTTTATTTTTTATCCTAATTTCAATTTATTTATTTTAAAAACGTTTATGTACATAACAAAAAAGTTAAATGCATACATAAAACGAAAAAATGAACACTAAAATTTAAATATACAAAAATGGTAAAATAAAAAATACCCAGCAATTATAGAGAAAGAATGCAATCCTCTCTGAACTTTTTTTCACTAATATGAAAGATGTCAATATCCGAAGAGATACGGTTGAGTAAAGATATTGCTCTTCCTACTGGCATTACCATCGGCAGGTTGGTTCTGCAAGCAGGAAGATAAAACAGCTTAAGCTGTCTATGTCTAAGGTAGTCATTAGGAACATAAAGAAAAATACTTTCCCTTATACCTATGTTGATCGTAATACCACGGATCAATCGGAAAAAATACATAAGCAAGTATGCATTTCTTCTTTTCTCCAAACTATTGTAGCCAAGCATTCCCAGTATGAAGTCAGACGGGTACAACCACGGATAATATCCCGGACGGATAATAACACGGAAAATACAAGCGCTTATAAAATAAAATACAACTAAATAAAATTAAAGCTAGGACAAAAAAAATAACAATTACTACCTCAAGACAAGATCCGGTCTATCTTAGTGATTTTTAAAATCTATAAAGACTTGCACCAAAAAAGTCCAGATCTTGTCTCGAGTTTACAATACGACACAATCGGGACATTGGTGCATGCAAGCCATAGTTTGTGCTGTGTTGATCGAGGAACAGCACATTATTATTTCACAACCGGCGGATTGGAACATCGAATGCCACTTGTTCCAGTAACAATGGTTCATCAATTAAGCCATTCAGTAAATAAACATAAATATGGAGTCAATGTTGTGTCTACATTTTTGTAGACTTGAGATTTTTAACATTGACTACATTTCTCCGTAAGTGTAGTCTCCCCTCTCCAGGCCAATCATCCTGACAATAAACATAAAATAACTGACCTTATATTTTTATATAAAATCATTAATTCTAAATTCGATCAAAATCAAGAAAAAATTAAGATCAAAATCAGTAATTCTCTATCGACTGTCAACTCTAACAACATATTTTTTATTAATATCCCTACAGAGATGAGGTAGAATTTTTTTTTTTTCCAAATTCAGGATTATGGATATTCGAGCGTTTACAGGGCTTATGACCTGTCATTGGCTGGGTTAAGTGGCCACTTTACGTTTTACAACATTCCCCATTCCGCTTATTAGCGAATATCGACACAGGTAACATTTTGATTTTTGTATATATCTTATTAAATGAGAAACCATTCACTAGCGTGTTGGAGCGCCATCTATGTATTGATATTGAAGTTAAGTATTTTTAATTAATCTAACAACATAACCTGCCGACGAACAGTCAGCAGTGGACGTCCAGGACGGCGAGAACCTGGTGCCTTGTAAAGTAGGCAAACGTGGTTAAGGCTCTCAGGAGGCATCCGCAGTATATGACCTAGCCGACCGTATCCCCTCCGCTTGACGACAGTTGTCACCGGAGTTTGCTGCGTTTGTTTTCTTATTACTTCATTCCTCAGACCACCGCACAGCCAAGATTCTTCTGAGACACCTTTTCTCAAAACTAATAATTTCTCTGTTTTGGGCCCTAGCGAGGTGCCACGATTCGCATCCGTAGAGGAGAATAGGTAAACAAACCAACAAACCATCACGACGTTTCTCCGTAGGGGTAGGCAGAGAGGATAGAACGCCATAACACTCTATATTGGCATACAGACCTCGCTTCCTGTACATTCATACATCTTCTCATTCACGCACGCCGATTATTCCTACTTTTGACATGTCCATCTTCAAGTATTTGATGGACTTGATTGTGCCATGTCTTTTTTTTGGTCTTCCACGTTTTCTGCATCCATCAACATTTAAATCGTAGATCCTTTTAGCCGTTCTTTCGCTGTCCATCCGCTCTACATGTCCAAACCAACGAGCTCCGTTTTCTTGATTCTGTCGATAATGCATGTCTCAGCCTTACACACTTCACGGATCTCGACATTTGTGCACCTATCATACATCGTTTTACCACACATTCGCCCGAGGGATCGCATTTTGACAGCATTACATTAGCAATCATTAGAGTTGGCCCTAGAACTCCGTTGTGAACGGCTAGTTTAGCCTCCTGCGATAAACATTTGTTTGCCAAAGTAGATTTCAGTGCACCGTTCACCCTGTTCCGGCACTCACCCTCCTTTCAACATCTTTCTCGGTCTTTCCATCCCTAGTAAACACACTTCCCAGGTACACAAATTCTTCTACCTGATTCAGAATATCTCCGTTTTCACTGATCTCACATTTAGTTATATTTTCATCCCCTTTAAAAACCATCACTTTCGATTTATCAAAATTCATTAGCAAATCGCTTTTCTTGCATACATCGTAGACTTTTGTTACCAAGAATCGCAGGTCTCTTTTGCTGCTAGCAAGAAGCACGGCATCATCCGCATACAGAAGACAGTTAACAGTTATACCACTCATTTTTGCTCCCATTCTTAAATCTTTCAGTTCTTTCACACAGTTATCGATGTATATGTTGAACAACCGTGGTGACATTACACATCCCTGTTTGACTCCTTTCGGAATATAAAACCACGGTGTGAATGACCCATTCACCTTCACACATACTGTGCTGTCCTTATTCAGTGACGCAATAGCCCTTGTCAGGTTACCATTCACTTCATACTCCGATAAACCCTTCCACAATTTTTCTCTGTCAGCTCTATCAAATGCCTTTTGCAGATCGACAAATGCGCAGAAAAGTTTCTGGTGGAACCATTTGCAATAAATTTAATATTTTATAAAAAAATATTGTATTTTTCCTACTTTGTCCGTAAACAGAAGAGTTTTTTTTGGTTCCATTTTTTTTTCTAAACCGATTATCTCAGAATGCGGTCAGAGTCACATATTTAAAGTGCAACGACGATATGCTAATGTAAATGCATTTTTAATTACTGCAGCTATTTGTGCAAGTGCATTTATCCCCACGTTGCGCGTTGTTCGATTGTCATTATCATTTACGATATGCAAATGGCTTTAGATAACAATATGCAAAATGGCGGCATCATTTCAATTAACTTAAAGCTTTTTCAATTTTGCTGCTGCATTTGGATTATTTTAACTCTTAAAAGACTGTGGTAAATAATCCCTTTGCTCGCGGTGATGTAACATCGTGTTACCACAAGTAAAAGATGGAATATTCTAAAGCTCAGACATTTAAAAAAATAGATATTGAGTGATACTGTTAAATAATTCCTTTTCCATAATTTATGCGAATAAACATATAATTTAGCCCTGTTATAGCAAAATCCGTAAAAAGGAAATCCGTAAAAAATCTAGGGGTACAAATGGATGAACATCTCTGCTGGCGAGCTCATACTAATGAATTAACCCGCAAAATATTTTTCAGTCTACACTCACTTACAAGGTTGCAAAAATTCTTACCCATTAATACTAAATGCACCCTTGTACAAGCATTACTACTACCCATTCTAGATTACGCTGATGTTTCCATGACTGATTTAAGCTGTGAGCAACTCGATAAACTTGAACGACTTTAGAATACATGCATTAGGTACATTTTTGGTCTTAGGAAATATTACCACATTTCTGATTATCGTAGGCAACTGAAATGGCTCAAAATTAAACAGCGGAGAGACTATCACTCCCTCTCACTTCTGTTCAATGTACTTAATAGTCCTAACACTCCTATATACCAGCGTGAAAAATTTCAACGCTTATCAGTTCATGGTTAACTTCTTCGTTCTAATTCTCAAGGCACTCTCTTAATACCCATCCACAATTCCTCTTTCTTCTCTAACTCATATAGTGACAAATTCAACAAATACTTGAAGATAGATAAAGCAAAAGTCGGATTAATCGGCGCGCGTGCATGAGAAGATCTATTAATGTAGAGGAAGCGAGATCTGAATGCAAACATAGATTGATGTGGCGTTATATCCTCTCACTTTACCCTTACGGGGAAACGGCGTGATAGTTTGTTGTTGTTGTTGCTATTAAAAAACAGTTCTCTAATGCCATAATTCAGAGAGAAAATACGTGAATACGTTTGTACGAAGAAATATCGGATCGCGCTTCCTCTTAAGATTAAACATAATTAAGTAAACTTACAAAAGATGGACATGTTAAAAGTCGGAATAATCGGCGTGCATGCATAAGAAGATGTACGAACGTAGAGGAAGCGAGATCTGTATGCAAAGGTAAATTGATGTGGCGTTCTATCCTCTCTGCCTACCCTTATGGGGAAACGGCGTGATGGTTTGTTTGTTTATATGTTGGTTCAGTATTGTGTCGTTTGCACATCTCCATCCAATTATATAATATTCTAAAACTGATTGGCAACCTGCATATTATATTTTTTAAAGTTTTTTTTTAGCTAATTATATTCCGTATACACATATTTATTTTACACACATATATATGTCTATGTGCTTCTTATTTTCACAAACTGAACGGATTGGGTAGGTAGGAAGAAATTGCCGTAAGGCAATATGCCCGCCCTTATATTATCTTTATATATATAATTCCTCTGTACGTGTGATGTTACTGAACTCCTTCTAAACGGCTTAACCAATTTACGTGCGGTTTTCAGAGAAATGTAGATCTTTGCGCTGCGCGTGTTTGTAGATATTAAAATTTTCATCTTTAAATATATAATTCCCCTGTACGTGTGATGTCACTGAACTCCTTCTAAACGGCTTAACCAATTTACGTGCGGCTTTTAGAGAAATATAGACCTTTGCAGTGCGCATGTTTGTAGATATTAAAATTTTCATATTTAAATATATAATTCCTCTATACGTGTGATGTTACTGAACTCCTTCTAAACGGCTTAACCAATTTACGTGCGGTTTTTAGAGAAATATAGATCTTTGCGCTGTGCGTGTTCGTAGATATTAAAATCTTCTATCTAATGTGTAAAAAATAATTAAAGAGCATTAATGTTTTATTCATCAATCTACCAAGGTTGCATTCGATGAGAATAAATTTACAAAAAAATGGATATATATTATTTTTTTTCTGTAAAAAAAAAGTTGGTTTTTGAATGTTTACAAACAGCATTTGTTTTTTTGTGGATCTCAATCAGTTTCTTTCCATAAAGTCCTTTTAATTTTTATCCATTTATTTATTTTTACTGGATTATTGGTAATACTAAAATAATATTAAATTCAATACATTTTTTAAAATCCTCTGTTGGTGAGAAGACCGGAGTTTGACGTTTACAAAAAGAATGCCATATTTGAAAAAATATTTATTTTATGTTTTGGAATTCAATTATAAACAAGTACCTACTTAGATTTAATATTAGAATATTTGCAATTTTTAGTTTTGGAATTTAATCACAAACAAGTACCTAGGCAAGCCAACGTTCGGGCAGGACAACGTCTGTTGAGTCAGCTAGTATGTATATAAAATGGTAAATAAATAAATATTCCATTTTAATCGACCTTTAATCTTTAGAAATATGCTATTAAAGTCTGTTTACAAAAAGATCTTCTAAATTATTTTTTTCCGGTATCTACCAGCCCAAATACTCATATTGTAAGCTTTTAGAGCTTTTCTTTTCCCCTTGATAGCTTTCATTGTATCAAATTACTACACTTTCCTTAAGTGATAAACGTTAGCCTACTTTGATAGTTAAGGAAGTTTTGTGTTGTAATAAAAATCCATACTTTTAATACAGCTAAAAGTTCTATTGTTATTTTGGTTCTTGTGTTATTTTGAGACAACATAATTTTTAAATTAAAATTAAATTATAAGTTTTCATTTGTGATTAAGTTTTTGGTGCTAATTTACGTCTTCCGACGATGGGTCCGATTAGATTCAGATGTATTTATTTATTCGTTTATACATACATTGTTACAAATATGGCACAAAAAACACTCTGGCAAATTCTGCTTGTACTAGGAGTAGGCTCAGTATATGAAGGGTCGGCAAGCCAGAAATATTAGTATGCCTAATGTTGCAATCGGTTCCTATATGGACACATGCCTGTTCTAAGAAACCGATTTGTTGCGGCAAATATGGTTTTCGAATATTAAATTGCGTTGTTCCAAGATTGTTCAATGATCTCTCACAAACCATCATCAACATGAAAAATCTTCAAATGAAAAAAAAAGAACTGAAGAAATATCTTCTTGATACTTTATAGTGCCTGTTTATAAATAAATCTGTAAAATACAAATAAAAAAAATGTAATTTAAACTTGTCATAAAAAATAAAAAAAAGTCGAAGATGATCAGTCCTACGCTTCAGGTACCAGTCCAGGGACTATAGAATATTCTGGTGTGAAAACTTCCTTTTAAATAAATATTTAAGATAAATAATGTCCATTATGCCCACTTCGCCTGTTTATCATTGAACCTTTTTCACAACACGGACTATATCTTTGTTCTAGTAACGAGAGAACCCTTTTAATACCCTTTCATCACTCTAATTTTCTTGCCTCCTCTTTCACAGTAGAAGCCGCTCGCGGAATAATCTACCCACTAATGTTAGAGACGCCCCTTCTTCATTTACATTTAAGTCAATATTGAAATGTCACTATCTAAATATTTAAGTTGTTCCTTTATCCTTCTTCTTTCCTTCCCATCCCCTCTCCCCTCTTCATAGTATGGTGTTAATTTTTTAATAAATTTTTATTTTGTTAATCTTTGTTTTTACTTTTTGAATAACATTGTTAAATTCAATATGTCCGTGTATATATAATTTTCTCAAACTGAACGGTTTGGGTAGGTAGGAAGAAATTACCTTAAGGCAATATGTCCGCCCTTATATGTATATATATTTTATATGTATATAAAGTGTCAAATAAATTAATTAAAAAAATGTCGAGAATCAAACGCGAGGCCTCTCGCATGGTATGCAAACGCGCTGACCATTTTAACACGAGGCCGAAAAATTGAATGAAATATTGTGGAATATAATTCCACGACAAATCGAACAAATTTCTACAACACGTTAAAACAGAGAATGGTCTGATAATGAAATAATTCTAAAAAAACTACAAAAATGCCTAAGAAGCCAATTTTTTGAAAGTGGGTCTGCTCTGACCCACCACCGCCACGCACGTATTTTTCCGACCCAGTGGGCTTTAAGAGTTAACATAAGTTGTGTCCATTTTTTCCAAACGAGGGTACCAAGGGGACAACAATTTTTTTTACAACAAATAAGTCTTTAATTTATAGCATCTTCAACGTACACTGCGCCAACATCGCGAAAGGCTTTAGGAGCTTCATTCGCCGATTGAACGCGAACAGATGAAGGTGTCAAAAATGCTCACTTTCGACAACTCGAAATTTCATTTCGAAGGCTCGTAATCAAATAATATATTTTGTAACGTAAAAGCAAACACAACATCATGTGGAGCAAAAGTATTATTTCGAATAACGTATAATATATATACACGTAAACATTCTATTTTACTTTTGGTGCTCATTTTTCAATTTGGAAAGAAACAGACGCAACTGATGTTAACACCTAATACAATGCGCCATTCTGCCCATGTTTAAAAATCCACATGTTCTCAACTCTTGCATCTGTTGACTTTTGTGAAGTAAAAGAGCTGAAACCTTTTTCGTGTGGGTGAGATTCATCCGGCTGATCCATTTTTTTTTTCAACTTTTGTACTTCTTTTTATACCAGTTAGGTTAATAAAAAAATTTTGAATCTAAAAATTCATTCATGACGATTTTTTCAACAAAGTAAAATGAAATTTTCTGCATGAAAAATAAAATACGCATACATGATTTTTTCTAAACATGTTCAATTACCGGTTACCGATAAAGATACATTAAATTTTCATACAAATATACACGTTTTCGTACATTAATCTATATTTTATTTTATACTGATCGCTATCCTAGTTCTTATATATTCTATAAACCGATAAAAAAAAGAATTGTGATTTTTTTCCCGTTAGTAAATAGTATTTTCAGCGTTTTTTAAGTGCCAATCTCAACTTACTGATTTTGCTTAATCGACTTTAAAAAGAAACAAAATGTCTTTTTTACAATTTGCAAAATGGTATATTGAACATATAAAAACAAGGGCAGTGCGATGAAGTTAGCGTTTCTTATCGTGGCCTTGGTATTCTTATGTTTTACTGTTTTTTTTCTGCTTATGTTGATAGTCGGCATTACACAGAAAAAAACGTTTTTAGTTTGACAGCTGGTCTCTGGCTAGTGAAGCTTGAATCGAATCCTTGTTGTCCTTCTAAGCTACATATATTTGAGGAAAGTCATCTGACAATCTATTTGCCATCATTTATTAAAAAACATTCATTGAAGAAAGACGAAGCATTTGTAATTTTTCATAATTCTTTGTTCATTTTTGTCTGTGGGATGAAGGAATCAGTAGTTTTTTGCGTGAAATATTTTTTTGATTTATTTATTTTAAGTTAGTTTATTAATTTATTTATACTTTTACATTGTGTGTATTCTTTTTTTAATACAGAATAATGTTCCCTCACTGGGGTGTCCCGTGCAGAGGGAAACATTTTACAAAATGTGAAACATGTCTTAAATAAATTATTTAACAAAGTTAACATAATAATAATTTTAAAAAACGTAATTTATCTAATTTGCCTAGTTATCGTTGACATAATAAACAATATAAACTAAAATAATCATTAAAAACATAACCAATTTATAAAACAATTACAATTTATATTACAATTTTAGTTTATCAACTAAAATTTACTAATACTTTAATTATATATCTATTTATATCATCAACATTATCATACTAACAATATTTTGAGTTTGTCCAAATTTTTGTAGACAAGGTTGAATCCAGTTCTCTTCTAGGGCTCTTTAACTTCACAAACATCAACAGATGAAAGAATTGAAGGGATATTGATGTTCGAATATAGGCAAAATGGTGATTGTTACATAGTTTGTAAAGTGGCCAACGACAGGTCATAAGCCCTGTAGATGCCTAGATTTCTATATTACCATCTCTAAAATGTTCTTTATCGCTTTTGAAATATGTTTAATTATAATATTACTCTTAATAAAAAGTTAAAATCCTGTAAAAGGTAATCAAGCGGGGATTGTCGCCCTCGAAGTGTAGTCGTTGGCGCATTCGCCTATCACGCTTAAGGTCCCGGGTTTGATTTCCGGCAAGGTCAACGAGAAATATTTGTTTTAAATGTGGTTAAACACTAACATATTTGACTGTCCCTTGGCGTACCACTATTTAAGTAACGCGTCACTTTAATATGATAATATTTCGTTGCGTGATTTTTCATATCTCAATTTCGAATCGAGAATAGAACTTCAAATATCCATATAATACTGCTCTGACGCAAATAAGCATTAATTTTGTCAGCCTGTGTAGGCGTCGCGTCTCCCCATCCCACTCGTGCCAACACATCGCTCCTCTATCCGTCCCCCTCTGCCCACGCGAAACAGGTCGGGGCGAAAGTTCAGTCGTTTATTTATTAATAATGTTTTGCTAAATAAATATGGAAAACCATTAAATGTATACGGCTTGTTTAATTCGCAGTATTTTATACCCACTTTCGGTGATTAAAGTGAAAAGTTTAGTAGCATTATTACGGAATTACCGAGAATTTCACAATCTTCAAACAAAGGTAATACACCCATTTGTGCCCACACGCGTAGGGCGTTTTTGCTTTTCATTATATTCGTTTACTGTTTATGTACGTACATTACGGTGCCTACTTAAGTTTTGATATTTTTATTTGACTTCCGACAGTGATCGCTTTTTAAAGTTTTAATCGATGACAGCCTATAAAGGTCGCCCTTTAAGTTTTTACAAAATGAGTCAAATAGTTTTTTTATTACAATTTGATTAATTTTCGAGCGAATTACCTTTATGTTTTATACACTTTTGCGTGGGTTTGTACTAATTTGTACGTTTTTCGACTGTGAAAGCGGTATCTCTAAAACATGGGAGGCTTTGTCAGCTTCTTGAGGTGATAAAAATCGATGTACACGCATGTTTTATTTGACATTCAGGAACACAAGAAAGTCATTAAGTAATAAATCAGGTGAATACAGGTTTTTTTGTTTTTTGTTGTTAATAGACTATTAAACTTAGCCAAAAGTTTTTTATTTTCGAAATAACTCCGCATGTGACGTCAGAGGGTATTTTCCACTTATTCTCATTCAGTTCTTCCCATTGGTCCATCCAAAGCAAGCAAACCGGAAATCCTCCATAGCTTTAAAATCATAGGTGGAATTATATGAACCAGTGACGCCATTCAAAGTAGTCCGTTTTTATTAAAATGTTTTTTTTTTTTACATTTTTAGGAAACTTTGCGGTAAAATTTAATGCTCCATTTTTTACCGCGCGCAAGAAAAAAAATATTGTATCCAATTTCCCGACGGGCTAAAGTTCCTCATTGTTAAGTGTGCTGTGTCTGAGTCTGAGTCTGTGTTTGTGTGTGCTGTTCTGTGTAAGTGAGAGCTGGATTGTCATGGTGAAGGATTATGGGAGGTTTTTAATTGTTTTTTCAAATGTTATTAATGACTTCTGGTGAACAAATTGATGTTACTATTCAGCATGAACTTTTCTTTGACCTTCTAAAAAAATGGTTTTTACATGTCAAGTTCAACCGAAGAAACTAATATTCTATTGGATATGCATTAAACGAACAACTTTTATTGGATTCAGTTCATCTTGGTTAACCCAAACAGTTGATTTTTGCTAATTTTTTTGCTCGCACGATTATATCCATGTTTCATTATTTCTAATTATGTTGTATGAAAATTATGCGGCTGCTCGGCCAAATTTTTCGATAATTTTCCGACATCAATTGACACGAGCCTTTTTATGTCAAGTTACGCGAAACCCATACTTTTCAGCATATCCTTTCCACAACGAAATGATCACGAATCTATTGCAGTAAGGGCTTTGAACGAAGTTAGTCGTAAACTTTACCGCAGTTTGCACTCACGTAAAAGATTGCATAATTTTATCCCAATTATTGTTAAGCAAACATTAGTTCAGAGCTTACTTCTTCTACTTCGAAAATATGTGTATGTTATCCAGATGCCACCTCTGAATCGCTTGATAAGTTAGATCGATTGCAGAATATTTTTATACGTTATATCTATAATCTTCGCAAATTCGACCACATAACCAAATATCGCACGCAACTACACTGGATCAGTATCAAGCATTAAAGAAACATTCACATTATATCACTTCTCTACAACATTTGATATAATCCCACTTCGCCTGTTTATCTGAGAAAGCTCTTCCAACCTCTATCACAACACGGACTATCTGTTCGTTCAAGTAATGAGAGAACCCTTTTAATACCCTTTCATCGCTCTAACTTTATTTCCTTCTCTTTCACAGTAGTAGTCGTAGTGGAATAGTCTACCCACTAAAGTAAGAAACGTCTCTTCTTTATTTACATTTAAATCAAAATTAAAATGTCACTATCTAAATATGTGATTTGTTCATTTCTCCTTCTGGTTTCCGTCCCATCTTCTCTCCTCTCTTTATAGTAGGGTGTTTTTTTTTTTAGTTAATTTTTGTTTTTCAAACATTCTAACTGTTGTGTTAAATTGATTATTCACTCTGTTCACAAAAGTGATATTATCTGAGTTTCACTTTTCTATGGCTAGCTGTTTTCTGCATAACAACGTTTAATTCTCTAACTTTTTCTAAGTATCTACTAAAAAGAATATTAATAAATAAAGTGTCCATGCGGCTCGCCTGTGGAATCATCTCCCATACACTATCAAAGATGTTACTACAGTATCTCTGTTTTAATCCCGTCGGAAAAAACATCTCTTTTCTCTTCCTGATTACTACCCAATTTTAGTTTTTTAACTTCACAAAAGTCAACAGATGTAAGAATTTAAAGAAAACGCTTCTTCAATCAAAAGCAGAATGGTGAATGCTACACAGCGTCTAAAGTGGCCGTATTTTTTATGTATATATTTATTTATTCATTTTATTTATTTATTTAATTTTACAATACGCCCAAGGGGCATTTACAAAAAATATACAGTTAAGTACAAACATAGTGCGTAAAAATTTAAAAGATAAACAATACATTTAGAAACAATAAGAAGCATACTGCCATGCAAAATAAAAAGTGAAACTTTAAATAGTAAAAAGAAAAAATAATTTTATATGGATATAATAAAAGTAATTGAATTAAAAAGCAAATTGTAAGTAACTTGTAAAGAATTCAAACAAAAAAATAAATACATTTTCATATATTTATAAGTATAAAAATAAATATACAGGTAACTACAAACAAAGAAAGTAATAATTTTATAAATACACAACACATTAAAAGAAATAAAAAAAGATTTTATATACATGTAGAAACAATAAAAAGCAAACTGCAATGCAAAATAAAAAGCGAAACATTGCATAAAAAAAAAAAGATTAAAAATATAAATATAAGAACAATGTTAAAATTAAAAAACAAATTGTAAATAACTTGTTTAGAATTCTAAATATATATATACACACATATATACACATATATACGTATAAAAAAATGTTATTAACAAATTAATCTTAAAAACAAACAATGAAAATTAGTTAACAGTAAGTATATGTGTGAAAATAATATAATATACGGTACACAAAAATATTTGATAAATTAATATCAGAAAGAGATAAGATAATAATAATACACATCAAAAACAGAGAAAGAATTGTATGAAAAAGAAAGTTTTATTACGACATTAATAATTTGCTTCAAACAGTGCATTTAAGAACGTTTTAAAATTAACAATTGTCGTATTAAAAATGTCTATTTCACAAGTAAATTTGTTGGCTAAGGAATGTAAACGCGGAATCGGAGAGTGTCGTGCATAGTTAGTACCCACGTATGTACTCGTAGTTGCAAACAACTCCGTACTTCTAGTGACTCGATTAGGTATTTTGAAGTTAATGAGATTCAGGAGTTCACAACAATCGAGCTCCGAATTTAAAATTTTAAATAAAAATATTAGATATACGTATAAAGCCA